>NC_056749.1:261497736-261603495 GCF_019279795.1 Protopterus annectens
CCACTTGCTTACATTGTACAGCGTTCTATGTTGGTTTAACAACGAGAAGACTTAAAGACAGAATATATAACCATTCTTATGAAATCAGAAAGTCTAACCAACAGAATGCCCTAGCTAGACATATTATGATGAATGAGGGGCATGAATTTAGATTTAGAGCATTACAAATATTAAGACCTAAAGAGAGAGGGGGTAATAATATGAATCATTTAGAGATGGTAGAACTCCAATGGATTTTTAGGCTGCGAGCACATTTATCATCTGGCCTTATCTATTAAGCCTATATTGGAAGCATGCAGCAATAAATGATTTTATAATAAATAGGTATGGTTTATTCATTTATTTATTTATATATGTATGTATACACATGGATATTTAACATTTGTTTTTATATATATTTTTATATATATTTTTATACACTTCTGTGTTCTATATATAGTTAGTATATGTTTTTGTGTTATTTAATATATGTAAATTAAGTTTTTAGACAAAAGTATATTATTATATATCATGATAATAGACTGGAAGTCTAGTTATATGTTTTATTTAGTAATAATATAGGATGTTCATTTATTCAGGATGTTTCATTATATATGGGCGTAGAGGTACTAGTCTGCAAAAAGAACGCCTATTAAAATGCATTCAGAGTAGTTAATTGGATGATTGAATAATTGTTTTATTGGAATGTAAGAATTTTGGTATATAAGGTTGTCTTAAAAGTGTTTTAGATCTGAAGTAGCATACTTGTTTGTAAGCGAAAGCGCTCATCTGTTCTTTCTTTTATTACAATAAATGTGTTGTGATTAAAAATTTTGTTACGCAGTCATTATATCCATCGTGGTGGATTCCATTCGTGTATTGTCACACAATTTGCTACTGGCTTTGGGTTGACGAGTGGATCTTTGGAATTTTAGCGGTATCTATTTTTGTTTCATTGAAATGAAAATGTATTAAAAATAAATAAATTAATAAAAAAAACAACATTGCTGCAGTAGTCTATGCTGTGTTTTATCATGCACAGGATACAGCATCGGCCAGCTTTCAAAGCTTCAGTGCACCTTCCACACACCCTTTCTTCTTAATGCTGCGTGTATAAAATGTATATATATATATATATATATATATATATATATATATATACATATATATATATATATATATATATATATATATATATGGGTCTACATGACATGGTCGGCAGATCATATGGTCGACAAGCATTTTAGGCGGGGGGGGGGGGGGGGCTTTGCCCCCCCCCCCTAACTATATATATCAACTTCAGGGTCGCACAACATTGGGGAAGGGGGCAAATCTGCTTGTCAACCAAATGAACTGTCGACCAAATGAGTGTCGATCATGTCAGGTAGACCCATAGATATATATATATATATATATATATATATATATATATATAAAATGTTTCCTTCCCTTTGTGTATATCAAATTTCTTAAAGTCAAACGCACATTAGATTGTCAAGTAGTTACGTGCACAAGTATTCAAAACTTAAGGTGAAGGAAGTCTCATCCGTGATAGTTACAAATGGCAGTGATGTTAAACAAGGAAGTTTTTTTCTTTTAAATTTGCCAGCAGAGCTCTGCAAGACAAAAGTCTGCAGCCATAGTTAAGAAATGACTGAACTGTGAACTCTGAGGTACATTTATGAAGAAACACTAAAATTAGTACTTAAAGCTCAGTAAAGATAAATTAACTGTTACATTTAAGAGGCTATAAACAGACATATTCCCACTAGTAACTGCCACCTCAGAATGACTAAATACAAAATCTAACTTAATGAGAATCAAGTCACTTTTTTAAACACCTTTATTAAAATATCACTTAAAACACACACATACACACACACAGATTAACAAAAAAGAAATCAAAGCAAACCACATTAATATTTCCCCATTTACGTAAATTACACATTAGATATGCTCTCTTCCTTTATAACTTGCCTTTCAGTCCAACATTATTAATTGCTCATACCCTGCACCTTGCATGAAGCCTCACTCCTCCTGAACATTCTTCTTTATGAATAGTCCTCAAGAATTCCATTTATTTCCATGTAATTTGTTCATTTATTTTTCTAACATTCACTTGGTTCTTTCTTCATACAATATGCAAAACTTCAAAATACTTTTGGTTTAGATTCTGATTTCCATTTTCTAGTAATTGTTTTTTTGGCAGCCAACAGAATTAAATGCAGGGCCTTACTATGTTAAGACCATTCAGATTGGATGTCAAAGCTCAAAAGATTCATTTTCTTAGTATCAGCTGTTTACTCATGTAATATTTACGACAGAGTACGCTACAGCGAATTTTTTAAACTTAACTCATTACGCACTGAAAAACATGGTCTTAGTAACCTCTTTATCCCCCATCACACCTGCATCACCTCCAACATTTTCTTATCTACCTGAGGAAAATTCCTGGGAAGTCTGCTGGAGTAAAAACATACCCAAGTCAACACTTACAAGCAAAAATCCTAAACCTTCTTGACTTTGCTGCATACTTGGGGAGCCACACGTAAGCCCTCCCACTGTTCTCTTGTAAATTGCTTTTCCAGACTCTTCCCAATCTTTTCTAACCGCCTCTGACGGATTCTTATAGTTATCACGCAATATACTATATGCCCTAATAATTATCAGTTTTACAGCTGCTTCTGTTCTACATTTGACTAGAAAACATACCAGAGCAGCAGTTCTTTCATTTAAGACTCACCTACGCCTTTGTCTTTGCCTATACCTTGGATATCAATCCCTGGTAAGGAAGGCAGTCTCTAACCTGCAGTCCAAACTTCTTGGCCTCATCCCATTCTATTACCTTTCCCTCTCTAGTTACCTGCTCCCCATACCTTGGTTCCTTTTCCAATTTTCTCCAGTAAATTCCATCCCCCTTGCCTATTTTCTGTAACCCTATTTGCAGTCAGCCCTACTGACAAATTTTTCCTCCATTCTTATGTTTGCTTAGTTCTTGGAAAATTTTCTGCTGATTTTGAATAGAAGAACCAGGCACAGGTGCTTCTTCTCCCTTATTACTCTTACTTCCAAAGAAAGTAAGGTACCCACAAATTCAAGGTTGCAATTGGTTGTTGTGTCTTTTGGCTTTTTTGTCCCCCCGGTTAGGGGTCGCCACAGCTGAACTCCGGTCCGCTAATGATTGGCAGTAGAGTTTTAAGTGCCGAGTTACCAGCCCTGATGCACAACCTTCAACGAAGGTACGCCCATTCACGCACGTCTCCACGCACAAGACGCTGTAGCTGAGAATTGAACAGGACAACGTCTTACTGTGAGGCGACAATAGTTACTTAAAGAAAATTAGCCACAGTTGCAGATATTTTGCATTTGATAATCTAGAAAGGGATATTTCAGTGTGGTGGAACATTTCAAGGCCGTTTCAGTTTTATTCAGGATATAAAAAGATGATAAAACAAAGGCTATGAAGTACAGCTGTGTACACTTACCATAAATGTAGATGTTAGGGTGTATTCACTGTTGCAACCACATTTGGGTTATCCCTGCCAGGGTGGTCTGAATACCAGAAACTTACTATTTCTGTGTCGGTTGCTGTCGCTTGAGGACTGACGTCAGGTCGCCAGTGGTATAAAGTAAGGCAACCGATGCCATTACATCATTTTTTCTTGTCCTAACATGTCAGGAGCCCCTAAAGTAGGAGGTCAGGTTCTGGTGGAAGAACTCCACCAGTGGAAAATAAACACCAATACGTCCCTTCTAAGGAAAGGAGAACAACAAGGAAGAATGGTAACAGAAGGAGAACAATGGGGGATGGAGGGTGGGAAACCAAGACTGCAACAGTGAATACACTTGAACATTTACATTTATGTTATGTTAAGTGTACACAACTGTACTATGTTCTTTGTGTTTCACTGCTGCAGTCATCACATTTGGGTTGATTCCCAAAGCTGAGGAAATAGGTGGAGGCAGTCAAGGAAGCTAGGGGCTGGCTATGATGCCATGCAAGACTGCAGAGACAAACCCTGCCCTGGATTTGGAGAAGAAAGGCAGGTGGTAATGCTTGGTAAGTGTGAACAGATGTCCTGGTGGGGACTCCTCAGAGGAAAGCTGCAGAGGTGGAGGCTGCTCTGGTGGAGTGTGTCCTGACCCCCTTGGAGGGAGGCTTACCATGCTGTTGGTAGCAGAAATGGATGCAGTGTGCAATCCTTTTGGAAATGGATTGCTTGGAGATGGCTTAGCCTTCTGCCCCTGTAGCAAAGCTAACCAGCAATTGATCAGACTTTCTGAAGGGTTTAGTACTGTCCAGATAGTATCTGAGCTGTTTGTGCACATTTAGAGAGTGAAGAATGATTTGCCCCTTGTTCTGTGGATTAGGAAAGAAGGTGGGCAAATGAATGGATTGGTTGGGAGGCACACTGGAAACCACCTTTGGGCATGAAGGATGGGTTAGTTCTGAGGGATACCCGGTCTGCATGGAAGGTGATGAAGGGTTCCACAGCCATGAGTGATTGCAGCTCAGAGACTCTACTCTTCTGGCTGAAGTGATGGTCAGAAGAAAGGCCGTCTTCCAGAAGAGAAATTTTAGCTCTGCAGAAGAAGCTGATTTGAAAGGAAGCAGGGTGATCTCTTCCAAGACTAAGTTAAGGCTCCAGGATGGTGTTGGTGCCCTTCTGGGGGGCCTCAAGTTGCTAACCCCTCTGAGGAACTGCTTGATCAAAGGGTGCGAGAAAAGGGGCTGCTCAGCGGGAAAATGAGCAGAAATAGCACAGTCATGAATTTTTATAGAGGAGAAAGAGAGACCACTGTGTTGTAGGTCAGCTAAGTAATCCAGGATGAGAGGGATGGAGGGCTGTGCCGTATTGGCCCCCTCAACCTGGATCCAGGTGCAGAACCTTTTCCATTTATCTGCGTAAGACTTTCTGGTGCTAGGGCATCTGGCCTCATGGATAACATCCAGAACCGGTTTACTGAGGATGGCAGATTGGTTCAGGTTTAGGGAATAAGCCAAGCTGCCAAATTGAGTGTCTGCAATTGGGGCTGCATGAATTCCCCTTCCCTCTGGGTTAGGAGGTTTGGAATCTGAGTAAGATGCCATGGAGGCAGTGGGGAAAGGCTGTGCAGCAAGGGGTACCAGTGCTGTCGGGGCCAGTCTGGAGCTATAAGAATGGTCCTTGGTTTTTCCTCCCTTATTTTGAGCAGTACCCTGGGGATGAGAGGTAGGGTAAGAAAGGCATAGACCGAGAGGATGACTCAAGGTAAGGACAGGGCATCCACTTTCCAAGCCATGCAGTGATGCAGAATTTGCTGAGCTGATGGTTGGTGTGGGAGGCAAAGAGGTCGACCTTTGGGGTCCCCATTTCTGAGTTAAGAAGAAAGTACTTGTGTTGAGCTGCCACTCGTGTGGGTCCAAAAGGTTTCTACTTAATTGGTCTGCCAGAGAGTTGAGAGAGCCTGGAAGGTATTGTGCTAACAGGTGTATTTGCACGGAAGAGTCTGAGCCAAAGGGTCATTGTTAGCATAGAGGGTAGGAGCGAGTCCCTCCCTGCTTGCTGATGTACCACATCACTGTGGTGGTGTATGTTTTCATCAGGAGAACCCGTGGGGAGAGAAGGGGTTTGAAAGCTATCAAGGTGTGCTGCACAGCCACATCTCTTTTTGACTGATGTGCAGGGGGATTTGTTGTGGGCTCCACTGGCCCTGCATGTACCTGCCGTCCAGGTTTGCACCCCAAGTGTAGTCTGATGCGTTTGTGGAGAGGGTTTGGGCAGCGGGGTGTGGGGAGAAGGGCAGTCCCTTGTTGTGGGAACATGCTGTTGCCCACCAAAGAAATTTATTTCTGAGTCAAGGAATTACAGGTAGAAGAGTTTCCAAGGTAGAAGAGCTTCCAGGTCTTGAGAATGTTGACACCAAAGGCTCTTTAGGTACCACTGAAGTTTCCTCACATGCAGTCTGGCATATGGAATGAGGAGCATGCAAGATAACATGAAACCTAGACCTTGCAGGATCTTCCTTGCAGAAAGCTGGGGCCTGGTGGCCAGTTGAGAGAAGTAGACTGACAGGAAAATTTGTTTCTCTTGTGTAATGTATGCCATCTGGGATGCTGTGTCCAGACTTGCTCCCAGGAAAATTATCCTTTGGGTGGGCACCTGTTTTGACTTCTTTTCGTTGATTGTGTACCCTAGGGAGGTTAGAAGACTCTTTACAAAGGCCAGGTGTTTGAGCAACTTTTCCTGGCTGTCTGCCTGAATAAGGCAGTCATCTATGTACGGTAAATTTGAATATTTCTTTGCCTGCAAAAGGCAATGGCCAGAGCCAGGCATTCTGTGAAAATTCTGGGAGCAGTAGATAAGCCAAAGGGAAACGCAGAGAACTGTAAGTGTTGAGATCCTGCCCTGAAGTGGAGACATTTTCTGCATGATTCCTTGATAGGAATGTGGAGGTAGGCCTCTTTCAGATCCAGGGTGGCTAGCCAAGCGTCCTTGGAGAGCATGGGTAGCAGCTGTTGGAGGGTGAGCATTTTGAATTTTGGGATCACCAGGAAGGTATTTAGAATGAATAGATCAAGGATGGGGCACCAGGTGCCCTCTTTTCTGGGCACCAGAAAAAGTCTGGAGTAGAAGCCTTGGCCTATCTGTTCTGCAGGAACGTGCTCTACTGCCCTCAATGAAAGCAGGGGATGGATCTGCTTTGGAGCTTCTGCCCAATAATTTGGCGGTAGATCTGGTAACCCTTTTGGGGTTGGAAGGGTGTGGAAGGAGAATATGTATCCCTGAGATACAATGTTCAGCACCAATTGGTCCGTAGTAATGGTGGCACAGGTGCTTGAGTGAAAGGACAGTTTTCCTCCTAGGGGTAAGTGAAAGTGGGCAGAGGGGAGGTCGGGAGGAGGTGAGACATTGTGAGTTTTACCATAAGGGGGTGGCTTAGAACTCCCAGGTTTTGAAGTGGAGGTAGTCCACTGCTTAGGGTCTTTACATTCCCTGGGGTTGCTGTCTGGGAAGGTCTGTTTCCATGGGTCCTAGGCTGGGCCTCTTTACTTGGAGCAGGAAAAGACCAGTGCTTGGAGGGAAAATGCCTGCTGAACCTAGGGGGCTAGACCTGTAAGAAATCTTTAACTGTTTGCATAAGTTTTGCTTTTTCTTCCATCTTTAAGACCTCTTCTGCCTTAGTGCCAAATAAAAGTTATCTTTGTGTAAGGGCTGCATCCAACAATTTAGATTTCACATGGTCTGGCAGGGGTTGTTCCTTAAGCCATGCATGTCTTCTAATGACAGATCTAGTGACTGCTGCCCTGCAAGAGGCTTCTAGGGCGCCAAAACCACAGTGCAAGGTGTGTTTAGTTACTTGACTTGCAGAATGCATCAAGTCTGGTAAATCTTTAGATTCTGCCCAAGCAGGAAAGGAAGACATTTTTGTTTAAGGAGTTCCAAGATATGTTGCTGATATTTAAAGGTATGGAACAGACAATTTAGTGCCCTGATAGGAAGAGTAACGAAGGTATATAGTTTTTTACCCCATCTGTCCAATTCTCGGGCATCCCTGTCTGATGGGGTGGGATTCGTAGAGGTTGCTTTAATCCCTTTTGGCCCTTGAGAAATGACGTCAGGGTCAGTTGTTGGATTTTTAAAAAAATATTTGTGTGAGTCAGGGACTCTGTAGTACCTGTCTGGTTTTCTGGGAGCAGGAGGTAGGGCGTCAGGAGTCGAGCTGGATTCAAGGAAACCATCATCCACCACATCCAGGACTGGGGGGGGGGGGGGGGATGGCCAAGGGTCTGTGTTGCAGAAGATCAAGGAATTTCCCAAGTCTCTTTACAGACTGAAACGCAAAGTAACCACTCACCAGCTAAACAACTGCGCAGCAAGGAAAAATCCAGCCTGGTTGTAAAATCCACGTATGAAGTTTATTAACCAACAAGGTTAAGCGCTTTCACTCGTATCACACGAGCTTCATCAGAACAAAGTACAAACACAAAATCAAACATTTAAATGTGTATAGGTTGGCGCCAAAATGTCTTAAAGCTATAGCATTCATATGCAATAATCAATTTAAACACACTTAAAAATGCATATAGTATCTTAAAATATTTAGAAAAAAATACACTGATGCTATGACCGCACCAGGCATTAATGACTACATTTCAGTTAAACCTGTATTAATGTTAAAACATTGAATTTGATACTAATATTTATTATTAGTATTTTAGTCATATGCATATTTATGTATTCAATTTTAATCCATTCAACGACTATGAATTTTTTCTAAATATTTTAAGATACTATATGCATTTTTAAGTGTGTTTAAAAGAGTACCTGAGAGTGGGTACTCTTTTTTTGGGTGTAGTTCGAACCCTGGGAATAAGGAACTCTGTTTTCGAAATAACGGTAGTTGCGAAAGAAGACATCTGTTTGTGTCGATATTGGGAGGTGCGAAGGACTTCCTCGGAAGACGGTGCCTGCTCAGCGGCTCCGAACCCATCCAAGGTAGAGGGTGACCACAGGATCCTTATACGAATAGGAGATATGCAGCATACCGGTCTGTGAAAGGGTCTCGGTAGCAGCCTGCAAAATCAACTGAAGCGGGCATCAGGGGCTGCGAAAGTGCCTCAGAGTACTGGAGGTCTGACTATTAGCTTAACGGATGCATCGTCAGAAGGTGTGGACCCGTGCAGTCGGTCTTTGACTTTATCTTTATGTTTTTTCGTAAGATCTGCTGTTGGCTGGCTTAACAAGGCCATATCAGAATTTGAGGACTGGAAAAGAAAATACCTGGCTACAATAAGGGCCTGATGACGGACAGTTCTGGCGTTAAAACACAGAAGTGACAATGGGGGGACGTCGTGGTCTGGTCCTAGGCAAGTAATGCAGTAAGAGTGGAAGTCTCGGTGTGGTATTCGTTTTCCACAGGTGAGACAAGTAAGCTTTTCTGACATCGGTTAGTGCAAGAAAAAAAGGATCCCAAATGGGGTACTTAGCTTTATAAGACTTCATCTTCAATTTGGAAACAAAAACTCAAGTAGCGGCTGACCAGCACTCATGTGAACTGCTTCTGCTTCGGGCTCCACGGCAAGAAAGACTGATGTAATGGTGTTGGCTGCCTTACTTTATACCACTGACTACCTGAAGTCAGTCCTCAAGCGACACAAACCGACACAGAAATACTAAGTCTCTGGTATTCAGGCCGGCCACAGGCCACCCTGGCAGGGATAACCCAAATGTGATGGCTGCAACAGTGACACACGAAGAACATGTGGTCCTGGTGGCCAAGAGCCACCTTGGGAAGCATGTGCCCCCCCAGGGGAAGTTTTTAAATGGGGGATGGAGGGAGGGAAACCTAGACTGCAACAGTGAATACACTCGAATATCTACACTTATGGTAAGTGTACACAAAGTACAGTTGTGTACACAAAGTACAGTTGTGTACACTTACCATAAATGTAGATGTTAAGAGTGTATTCACTGTTGCAGTCATTACATTTGGGTAATCTGCTGGCAGGTTGCCCTCAGTCGGCCTGATTAACAAAGTCTTGGGTCGTGCGTCGGTTGCTGTCACTTCTTCCATGACGTCAGGGGTATAAAACATGCAGCCAACACCATTACATCAGTTTTTCTTGCCCCAGATGTCAGGTGCCCCCAAAATGGGACGCAAAATATATAAATAATTAAAAACACAAAAATATATACCTCCAAACAAAAGCAAATACACCAAAAAGGCTTTTAAGTATAGTAAAAGAAAATAGAGGCATAGTAAGAAGAAAACAGGAGGCTGGAGGGGGGGGGGGGTAACCAGGACTGCAACAGTGCATACACTCGAACATCTATATTTATGATAAGTGTACACAACTGTACTATGATGTTCTTCATGTTTCACTGTTGCAGTCATTACATTTGGGTAGATTCCCAAAGCTATGTTTGAGAGGTTGGATTTATACTGTACTATATTCATTGTGTTTCACTGTTGCATTTGGGTAGGTTGGGAGGATGGATTTATACAGCATTAGGACCAGCTATAAGGCCCTGCAAGACAGCAGTGGCAAAGCCAGCTCTGGATTTAGAGAAAATTGGTAAATGATGATGCTTGGTGAAGGTATGAACTGAGCTCCAGGTAGCAGCTTCTAGAATATCCCTGGTAAGTACACCTCTGAGAAAGGCTGTGGAAGTAGATGCAGCCCTGGTGTAATGGGATATGATCCCCTGGGAGATAGGTTTTCCATGGTGCTTATAGCAGAAATTAATACAATGGCTTATCCATTTAGAAATGGTTTGCTCTGAAATGGCCTTTCCCTCTGCCACTGCAGCAAATGCTACCAGCAGCAGTTCAGATTTTCTTCGAGATTTAGTCCTGTCCAAGTAAAATCTAAGCTGTCCGTGTACATCCAATGAATGCAGAATCTGCTCCTTCTTGTTCTGTGGACTGGGAAAGAAAGTTGGCAAATGAATGGACTGATTAATAGCCACACTGGATGCCACCTTGGGCATGAAGGATGGACTGGTCCTGAGTGACACCCTGTCCGCATGAAAGATGATGAAATGCTCCACTGCCATAAGAGCTTGTAATTCAGAGATCCTTCTAGCTGAAGTGATTGCTAAAAGTAAGGCTGTTTTCCAGGAAAGGAATTTTAAGTCTGCAGTAGCAGCTGGATCGAAAGGAGGTACAGTGAGTTTCTCCAATACAAAATTAAGGTCTCAGGCAGGGGGGTTGGAGCTCTCCTGGGAGGTCTCACGTTTTTGGCCCCTCTGAGAAACTGCTTTAGCAGAGGATGAGAGAAGTGGGGGGGGGGGGTTCTGTGTTGTAATGAGATGAAATGGCTGAGGCATGGATTTTTACGGAAGATAAAGACAGGCCCTTGTGAAGCATCTTAGTTAAGTATTGCAAAAGCTGAGGTAAATTGGGTGCTGCTGTGCTCATCCCTTGAGATTGATTCCAGGCACAGAATCTTTTCCATTTGTCAGCATAAGCATCTTCTTGCCTCCAAAATGACATCCATCACAGATTTACTGAGGGATGTTAAGGGGGAATTTAAACGATTAGACAAGCTGCAAGATTCAATGTTTGGAGCGGAGGGTGCAAAATTTGGTTCTCCTGCTGAGACAGTAAGGAAGGTGTCTGAGGCAGGTGCCATGGAGAAAGTTGCGACAGACTGTGTAGGAGTGGGTACCAGTGTTGGCGAGGCCAGTCTGGCGCAATCAAAATCATTTTTGGTTTGTCCTGTTTGACTTTTAGTAGAACTTTGGAGAACAGAGGCAGAGGGGGAAAGGCATAGACGGATAGGTTTTTCCAGCTGAAGGACAGAGCGTCCACTTTCCAGGCTTTTTTTGAGAGTAGTTCTTGTGCAAAATTTGTCCAACTGTAGTTCTGGGGTGAGGCAAAAATATCTATGTCTGGGCTCCGCCATTTGTGTGTCAACATGTTGAAAATCCGTGGTTCTAGTTTCCATTCGTGTGGGTCCAGGAGATTTCTGATTAGTTCGTCTGCCAGAATATTCAACTTTCCTGGCAGGAACTGAGCTTGTAGTTGCACTTGGTAGGTCAAGGCAGTGTTCCACAATGCCATGGCTAGTCTGCAGAGGGGGTAGGAATGTGTACCCCCCTCCTGCTTATTTATGTACCACATAATCATGTTGTTGTCCCAGTCTTTACCATTAGTTGTGCTGGATGAAGGTAGTCCTTTAAGGCCATCAGTGCATTCTGTACAGCTAGCATTTCTTTTTGACTGATATAAAGGTACATTTGATTTGGGCTCCATCTGCCCTGAATGCACTTCCCTGCCAGATGAGCCCCCCCCCATGCGTAGCCTGATGCATCTGTAGTTAGGGTTCGGGCGGCAGGGGGTGGTGTGAATGGCAGTCTCTTGTTTTGGTGGCAGGCCTCTGCCCACCACAGGAACTCTAGTTGCAGGCAAGGTATGATAGGAATCATTGTTTCCAGGCTGTGACAATGTTGACTCCATAAACTTTTTAAGTACCACTGAAGTTTCCTCATATGCAGTCTTGCATATGGAATTAGAAGAATGCAGGAGGCCATGAACCCAAAGGCTTGCAGTATTTGTTTTGCAGATAGCAGGGTTTTTGTGGCCACCTGTTTGAACTAAGTCACCAAATTAATTTGCTTTTCTGGCATAAGGAAAGCCATCTGGGCAGTTATATTCAAGCTTGCACCCAGGAATGTAATTTTTTGAGAGGATACCAGTTGTGATTTATTTTCGTTTATGGTGTACCCTAGACAAGTTAGAACCCTTTTTACAAACGCCAGATGTTTTAGAATAATGGCCTGGTTTTCTGCCTGAATTAGACAAACGTCCCGGTATGGATATATTTGACTATTGCTTTGCCTGCAGAATGCAATTACTGGAGCCAGGCACTTTGTAAATACCCTGGGCGCAGTAGATAAGCCAAAGGGCAGTGCAGAGAACTGGTAATGCAAGTAGCCTGCTTTGAAGCATAGTTATCTTCTGCAAGATTCACTGATTGGGATATGCAGGTAAGCCTCTTAAATCTAGAGAGGTCAACCAGGCATCTTTGCCTAGCATTGGAAGTAATTGATGAAGAGTCAGCATCTTGAATTTTGGAATGTCCAGAAAGGTGTTTAGAGTAGACAGGTCCAGAATTGGACACCATGATTTGTCTTTTCGGGTACCAGAAAAAGTCTGGAATAGAAACCTTGTCCCTTTTCCTCTTCTGTTTTGGTACTAGTTGAATTGCCCCCATGTTCATGAGGGAACGTACTTGCTTCTGAGCCTCTGCCCACTGATCTGGGGGCAGGTCTGGGAACCCATTTGGAGTTGGCAACATGTGGAAATGAAATCTGTATCCCTGGGACACTATTTAAAACCCATATGTCCTGGGTTACAAGTTGCCAGTTTTTTGCATGAAGAGCCAGTTTCCCCCCAAAGAGGCGGCTAAGAGTTAAGCGCTTGGCAGTTTTAAAGGGAAGTCACTGAGACTGTTTACCACAGGGTGGTGTCTTATTTCCAGATATAGAAGGGGAGGCACCCCATTGCTTAGTTCTGAAAGTCCCTTGGGATTGAAACCTGGTGCTTCTGGAATGTCTGGGGTTGGCTTGAGTGGCTCTGGAAGGAACTGGAAAGGACCAGTTCTTAGTAGGCCTAAATCTTGGAGGTTGTACTTGTAAGAAATCTTTCACAGTTTGCATAGATTTAGCTTTATCTTCTATCTTTTTTAAAACTTCTTCAGCCTTATTGCCAGACCGATTGTCCTGCTGCAAAGGAGCATCCAACAATTTTGCTTTAACATGATCAGGCAGAGATTGCTCATTAAGCTAAGCATGCCTTCTAAGCACAGACCCAGTAACAACAGCCCTGCAAGAGGCCTCCAAAGAATGAAAACCACATTGCAAAGTATGTTTTCCAACTTGTTCAGCTGAATGCAATAAATCCTGTAAATCCTTATTTTCCACAACAGTCAGAAGTCAACATCATTTGCTATTTAAGCAGTCCCATGCTATGCTGTTGATATTTTAGCATATGGAATTGACAGTTTAAAGCCCTGACTGCCAAGGTTGCATAAGTATAAACCTTTTTACCCCATCTATCCAGCACCCTGCAGTCTATATCAGAAGGGGTAGGAATTTTAGCAGTAGAAGCCTTAATGCCCTTGGGAAATAGTTTCAGGGTCCGCAACATGATTTTTGAAAAGGAATTTGTAGGACTCAGGAGCTCTGTAGTATCTGTCTGGTTTACAAGGGTCTGGAGCCAGGGAATCAGGGGCCATACTGGATTCTGAAAACACATCAACAATGTCTAGTACAGGAGGTATAGCCAAAGGCCTATGCTGAGGAAGAAGGAAATCCCCAAGCCTCTTTTTGGATTAAAAAAAATCCTGACTTTCCCAGTGGAAATGCTCCCTTAAGGTATGTAAAGTTTCCCCAAAAGAAAAATCCTCAGGGGGAGAGGCAGAAGGAATGAAATCCTCTGCATCAGTGTCCTCATAAGTAGGTATGGACAAATCCAGTTCATTAGAAGTCTTAGAAGAAACAGAGTCCTGTTCAGAAAATTCATAGTCAAGTTCAGCCCTAGGCCTCTTGGGGGTGGGTGGGGTTGACTACCCCTGATTAGAGTAATTAAATCTTCAGCCTTTTTGATTATTTGTTTTTTAGGCATAGGGACCCGAACATGTGGCCTGAGCGTTGTTTTTTTAGACACAGATCGAGATTTTGGCCTTAATATTGAAGGTGGTGTCGGTTTAATATGAAAGTCTGTAGGCCTGAATACACCCTCAGAAGCCGGTGCCTGCACAGCGGCTCCGGACCCATCTAAGGTAGAGACATCCACGGGTTCCATAGGTGAAGCATCTTGCGGCATACCAGACTCCGAATGGGTCTCCATAGAGGCCTGCGAATTAGAAGTTGTGGGTATCAAGGGCTGCTAAAGCACCTCACTGAGTACCAGTGAACTGATGACTGGCTTAGAAGCGTCGTCGGCAGTTTTGGACCTCAACGGCCTGTCTCGGTCTTTTTCTTTGCGTTTTTTTTGGTATTCTGGTAGTTGGATGGCTAATCGACATTATTTCTGGTTAATTAAACAGAGAACAGAAATATTTAGAAGCAAAAATGTACAGATGACGGACAGTGCGCGGATTTAAAAAAAGGCACAAAACTGACAGCAAGGTACGTCGTGGTCAGGGCCTAGGCAAGGAATACAGTACAAATGAAAATCCTTATGAGGTATTTGCTTCCCACAAGTAATACAATTGTTAACTTTTACTAACATTGGTAAGGAGCAAGAAAAAGTTTCCCCAACGGGGTACTTAGCTTTTAGTTGAAGACTTTGGTTCTGAAACTCGAAAACGAAAATTTCAGGAGTCGGCCGACCGGCACTTGCGAACTGCTTCTGCTTCGGGCACCGAACGGCAAGAAAGAATGGTGTAATGGCGTCGGCTGCATGTTTTATACCCCCTGACGACCTGCTGTCATGGAAGAAAGGACAGCAGCCGACAGAGGACCCAAGACTCTTAATCAGGCTGACTGAGGGCAACCTGCCAGCAGATTACCTAAATGTAATGACTGCAACAGTGAAACAAGAAGAACATCTGTACTATATTCTTCGTGTTTCACTGTTGCAGTCATCACCTGTGGGAGGATTCCCAAAGCTGAGGTAAAGGGTGGAAGAATAGTTGAGTCCTAGGTATTGGTCAGGAGGCCATGCAGAATTGCAGAGGCAAACCGTGCCCTAGACTTAGAAAAGAGAAGTAGGTGGTAATGTTTTGTAAAGGTATGAACAGAGGTCCAAGTGGCCGCTTCCAAGATGCCCCTGGTAGGTACTCCTCTGAGGAAGGCAGTGGAAATGGAGGTTGCCCTAGCGGAGTGGGTACGGATCGACAAGGATGGTTTCCAATGTAGTCTGTAGCAAAAATGGATACAGTGTGAAATTATTTTGAAATGGTTTGTTTGGAGATGGGCTTCCCCTCTGCCCCAGGGACAAAGCTTACAAGAACCTGGTGAGTTTTTCTGAATGGCTTAGTATGGTCCAGATGACATCTGAGTTGTCTGTGCACGTCTAGTGAGTGTAGAATTCTTTCCCCCTTGTTTTGAGGGTTGGGAAAGAAGGTAGGAAGGTGTATGGCCTGATTAAGGGTCACATCAGATACTACCTTGGGCATAAAGGAGGAATTAAGTCCTCAGGGAGACTCTGTCTGCATGGAAAATTATTAAGGGCTCGATAGCCATGACAGCTTAAAGTTCTGAGACCCCTCTGGCTGAGGTGATAGCCAGCAGGAAGACAGTCTTCCAGGAGGGGTATTTCAATTCTGTTGAAGTGACATGTTCGAAAGGAGGTAAGGTTAGCTCCTCTAACACATAATTCAGGTCCTAGGGTGGAGTAGGTAATCTTCTGGGAGGCCTGATATTAGAAGCCTCTCTGAGGACTTGCTTAATCCAAGGATGAGAGAAGAGGGGTGGGTCAGAATCATAATAGGCAGAGATGGCCGAGGCATAGATTTTAATAGAGGAGGAGAGGCCCCTACTCTGCTAAGTAATCCAGGATGAGAGGGATGGAAGGTTGGGAGGTACTGCCCCCTTTCGATTGTTTCCAGGAGCAGAATCTTTTCCATTTTTCTGCATAAGATTTTCTTGTGCTTGGCCTTCTGGCCTCTATGATGATGCCCAGGACCGGTTTGCTTAACAGTGACTTTGTTAGTTTTTCATGTATAAGCCATGCTGAAAGTTTAAGAGTTTGTAGGTCTGGGTGCATTACCTTCCCCCCTCTCCTGGGTCAAGAGGTCTGACCTTGGGGGAAGCAGCTTCAAGGGCTGTAATGTTAGATTGTGTAGTAAGGGGTACCAATGCTGTCTGGGCCAATCTGAAGCAATAAGGATGACCTTTGGTCTCTCCTCTCTTATTTTGATCAGAACCTTGGGAATAAGGGGCATAAGAGGGTATTGCGTACACAAAGAGGGAGCGCCAGGAAAAGGTCAAGGCATCCACCTTCCATGCTAGGAGGTGATACTCCCTGGTACAAAACTTGCGCAGCTGATGATTGAGGTGAGAGGCAAAGAGGTCCACCTCTGGGGTCCCCCATTCCTGGGTGATTTGCATAAAGGTTTCACTGTGGAGCTGCCATTTATGGGGTCTATTAAGTTTCTGCTTAGGTCATCTGCCAGTGTGTTGTTGATCCCTGTTAAGTATTGTGCAATTAGGTGTAGCCCCATGGAGGTGGCTGTAAGCCAGAGACTCATGGCTAACCTGCACAGGGGGTAACATTGGGTGCCTCCCTGTTTGTTGATGTACCACACTACTGTGGTGTCTGTTTTTATAAGGAGGACCCCTGGCCTGAGAATGTGTTGGGAGGAAGTCAAAACGTTTTGCACTGCCATCATTTCTTTCAAGTTGATGTGCAAGTGATGTTGCTGGGCATTCCAAAGGCCTTGGGTATACCTGCCTGCTAGGTGAGCACCCCAAGCTATGTCTGAGGCACTGGTGGTGATGGTCTGGCCGGAAGGGAGGAGGATGAAGGGAAGACCCTTGCTCATGGCACAGGCCTCTGCCCATCAGAGAAATTTGTACCTTATGCAAGGAATCAGTGGGAGAGAGTGGTCTCTAAGTACTGAGTGCTGACACAGTACAGTTGTGTACACTTACCATAAATGTAGATGTTGGCATGTATTCACTGCTGCAGTCATCACACTTGGGTTATCTGCCTGCAGGTAGCCCTCACTCAGCCCTAATACCAGAGTCTTGGGATTTCTGCGTCAGATGCAGTCGCTTCTTCCATGACATCAGGTCATCAGGGATATAAAACAGGCAACAGACACCATTACATCAATTTTTCTTGCCCCAGATGTCAGGAACCACCCCAAATAGGAAGCTAGTATACGGTGTGGAACATCACCAGTAAAAAGTAAATACCCCTGCCATAAAAATGGCCATAGAGAAGATAGGAAGAAAGGACAGAGAAAAACAGGGGGCTGGATGGTGGGAAACCACGACTGCAACAGTGAATACACTCGAACATCTACACTTAGGGCAAGTGTACACAACTGTGCTATGTTCTTCATGTTTCACTGTTGCAGTCATCACACTTGGGTTAATTCCCAAAGCCGAGGAAGGGTGGAGGCATTCAAGAGAAGTTAGGGATGGCTAGCAGGCCTTGCAAGACTGCTGTAGCAAATCCAGCTCTGGATTTAGAAAAAAATGGGTAAGTGGTAATGCTTGGTGAAGGTGTGCATAGAACACCAGGTTGCAGTTTCCAGAAAGTTCATGGTAGGGACTCCGCTGAGAAATGTTGCAGAGGTGGAAGTAACCCTAGTGGAATGTGTTCTGATCCCCTGTGGGGTAGGTTTTCCATGGTGCTTGTAGCAGAAATGGATGCAGTGTGCTATCCATTTGGGAATGGTTTGCTTTGAAATGGCCTCGCCCTCTGCCCCTGTAGCAAAGCTGACTAGCAGCTGGTCAGACTTTCTGAAAGGTTTAGTCCTGTCAAGGTAGAACCTGAGCTGTCTGCGCATGTCCAGGAAGTGCAGGATCCTTTCCCCTTTAGAGGATTAGGTAATAAAGTTGGCAAATGGATGGCTTGGTTTACAGCCACACTGGAGACCACCTTAGGCATAAAGGATGGGTTAGTCCTGAGGGAAACCCTGTCAGCATGGAAAATAATGAAGGGTTCTACAGCCATTAGTGCCTGTATCTCAGACAATCTTCTAGCTGAGGTTATGGCTAAAAGCAAGGCTGTTTTCCAAGAAAGGAATTTTAACTCTGTTGAAGCTGCATGTTCAAAGGGGGGGGGGGGGGGGGCGTGAGCTTTTCCAGTACAAAGTTAAGGTCGCAGCAGGGGTGGGTGCTCTCCTAGGGGGCCTTAAGTTGTTAACCCCTCTCATAAACTGTTTGATGAAAGGGTGAGAGAATAGAGGTGGCTCAGTATTATACTGAGCTGAGATGGCAGAGGCATGAATCTTAATGTAAGAGAAGGATAGGCCTCTGTGGAGTATCGCTGCTATGTAATCAAGGATTTGAGATAAGGAGGGCACAGCTGTCCTTTCCTTGAGACTGACTCCAAGGGCACTATATTTTCCAATTTTCAGCATAGGATTTTCTAGTACTAGGCCTTCTAGCCTAAAGAATGGCGTCCAGCACCTGCTTGCTGAGGGTTGCTGGTGGAGTATTCAAGGGACAAGGTGTCAGGCAGCAAGGTTTAGGGTTTGAAGCTGTGAATGCAAAATCTGTCCCTCCTGCTGAGACAGCAGGGAAGGTGTCTGATGAAGGTGCCAGGGTAGCACTGTTGTCAGACTGCGTAAGAGTGGGTACCCAGTGCTGGTGTGGCCAATCTGGGGCAATAAGAATAGCTTTTGGGCTGTCCTGTCTGACCTTGAGTAGTACCTTTAAGAGGAGGGTAGAGGGGGAAATGCATAAATTGAGAGGTTTTCCCATTTGATAGATAAGGCATCCACCTTCCAGGCCCTGCCGTGAGGGTCCTTGGTGCAAAATATGCTCAACTGGTGGTTCTCGGGGGAGGCAAAGAGGTCCACCTCTGGTGTCCCCACCTCTGGATTAGAAGGTTGAAGGCATTGGGCTCCAATTTCCACTCGTGTGGGTCCAGGAGATTTCTGCTCAAGGTGTCTGCCAGTGAATTCTGTCTGCCTGGCAGGAATTGAGCTTGTAGATGCACTTGGTTGCTCAAGGCTGTGTTCCACAGGGCCATGGCTAATCTGCAGAGTGGGTAAGAATGAGTTCCCCCTGCTTGTTTATGTACCACATAACTGTAGTGTTGTCTGTTACCAGCAGCTGTCCTGGAAGGATTAGGTATTTGAAAACTGTCAGAGTATACTGTACAGCTAACATCTTTTTTTGATTGATGTGCTGGAGAATTTGTCCTGGGCTCCACTTTCCCTAAATGCATTTGCCTGCCATGTGATCCCCCCCATGCATAGTCTAATGCGTCTGCAGTCAGGATTTGGCTGGCGAGGGGTTGAGTGAAAGGCAGTCCCTTGTTGTGGTTGGATGCTTCTACCCACCAAAGGAACTCTGCCCGTAGACAAGAGTGAAAGGCAGTCCCTTTTTGTGGTTGCATGCTTCTGCCCATCAAAGGAACTCGGCCCGTAGACAAGGAATTTCAGGAATGACTGTTTCTAGGTCCTGAGAATGTTGGCACCAAAGACTTAAGTACCACAGAAGTTTCCTCATATGCAGTCTTGTATATGGAATTAGCAGAATGCATGAGGCCATGAACCCTAAGGCTTGCAGTATTTTCCTTGCAGATAGCTGGGATTTGGTGGCCATTTGTTTGAAGTAGTTGTTCAAATAGACCTGTTTTTCTGGAGTGAGAAAGGCCATCTGGGAAGTTGTGTAAAAGCTTGCTCCCATGAATACAATTTTTTGACCTGGCACTAGTTCTGATTTATTTTCGTTGATGGTGTACCCCAATGAAGATAGGAGTCTTTTTAGAAATGTCAGCTGTTGTAGTAGTAATTCCTGTGTGCCTGAATCAGGCAATTGTCCAAGTATGGGAAAATTTGGATATTTCTCTGCCTGCAGTATGCAATGGCTGGAGCCAGGCACTTTGTGAATACTCTGGGTGCAGTAGATAAGCCAAAGGGAAGTGCAGAGAACTGATAGTGCAGAGAGCCTGCCCTGAAACGTAGATATTTCCTGCAAGAATCCCTTATGGGGATGTGCAGATAAGCTTCTTTTAAGTCTAGGGTGACTAGCCAGGCATCCTTGGCTAGCATACAGAGAAGCTGTTGCAGGACAAGCATTTTGAATTTTGGGACCGCCAGAAAGAAGGTGTTGAGAATTGACAGATCCAGGATTGGGCTCAAAGAGCCCTCTTTTCTGAGTACCAGGAACAGTCTGGAGTAGAAACCCTGTTCCCTTTGTTCTACTGGAACAGGTTGAATGGCCCTGACAGAGAGAAAGGAAAGTACTTGCTTTTGAGCCTCTGCCCATTGGTTTGGAGGAAGGTCTGGAAACCTGCTTGGGGTTGGCAGGGAATGGAAGTAGAATCTGTACCCCTGGGATACAATGTTTAGGACCCATCGGTCCTGAGTAATGGACATCCAGTTTTTGGCATGAAAGGCAAGTTTTCCACCTAGTGGCGCAAGTAGTTGGGCAGGGCTGGGAAGGATAATTGACAAGTCATTGTGAGCTTTTTCCATAAGAGGGTGGCTTGCCACTCCCTGTTTTTTGAGGTGGGAGCACTCCATTGTTTAGATCTCCGAGTACCCTGATATTGTAGTCTTGGTGGTCGGGTTCCCCTGGGTTTGGACTGAGAAGGCCTGGAAGGGGCTGGAAAGGACCACATTTTAGTAGGCCAATGCCTACTGAATCTAGGTGGCTGCACTTTTAAGAATTCTTTAACAGTTTGTATAGATTTAGCTTTTTCTTCCATCTTTTTACGAACCTCTTATGCTTTGGTGCCAAACAAATGGTCCTGATTTAAAGGAGCGTCTAGTAATTTTGATTTGACATGGTCTGGCAAGGTTTGTTCCTTCAGCTAAGCATGCCTTTCTCAGTATACATCCAGTGACTGTAGCCCTGCAAGATGCTTCTAGGGCATCAAAGCCACACTGCAAAGTATGCTTACTAACTTGGTTGGCATTAACTCTTGTAAATCTTTACTTTCTGCACAATCTGGAAGTAATACCATTTTTTGTTTAATTGGTTCCCTAAAATGTGCTGTACTTCAACATGTTAAACTGGCAATTCAATGCCACGATGGCAAGAGTTGCAGAAGTATATACCTTCTTACCCCATTCTAAAGCTCTGGAATCCATATCTGAGAGAGTAAAGTTTTTGGCTGTAGTAGCCTTAACACCTTTAAACCCCTGGGAAATGGGTCTCTGGATCCGCAGTAGGATTCTTAAAGAGAAATTTGTGAGAATCAGGTACTCTGTAGTACCTTGTCAAGTTTTCTAGGGGCTGGTGGTAAGTGACTGGAGTAAGACTGGATTCCATGAAGACATCTACAACATCCAGGACAGGGGGTATAGCTAGGGGCCTGTGCTGAGGCAACTCTAAACTTTTTGAGTCTCTTTTTGGACTGAGGATAATCCTGGCATTCCCAGCGGAAATGCTCTCAAAAGTATGCAAGGTTTCACCAAAAGAAAAATCCTCTGGAAGGGAGGCAGAGGCAATGGATTGCTCTGCATCTGAATCCTCAAAGTTAGATAAGGGTATGTCCTGGTAAACATCGGATTCCTGGTCTACAGAATCAGAAAGAAACTCAATTCTTTGTCTCTTAGCAGGGGAAGGCTGGCTTCCCCTAATTAGGGTGATAAGGTCTTCAGCCATTCTAAGCATTTGTTTTTGAGGCATGGGAGCTTGAGCATCCACTCTGGTCATCAGTTTTCTGGGCATAGTGCGTACTCTGGGCCTGAGAAACTTGGTAGTTTTAGCTAAAAGCAAAGTTGTCGGTTTAATGCGAATATCAGTAGGTCGGAATACAGCCTCAGAGATACCCACAGGTTCCATAGTCCAAGCATCTCACAGCATACCGGACTCCGAATGGGTCTCAGCAGAAGCCTGGGAATCTGTAGAAGCAGACATCAGGGGCTGCAAAGATGCCAGAGTACCAGCGGACTGGCGACTAGCTTAATGGAAACATCGACAGTTTTTGACCTATGGGGGTCTGTCTCTTTCTCTCTACGCTTTTTCTGAAGATTGGTAGTCAGATGGCTTATCAAAGCCATTTCAGAATACGGAGAACGAGAGCGAAAGAATTTAGCGACAAAAATAGCCCGATGACGAATGGTTCGGGCGTTAAGGCACAAAACAGAGAGCGAGGGATGTCATGGTCTGGGCCTAAACAGGTGACGCAGTAAGACTGAAAATCTCTGAGGTATTTGCTTTCCACAGACAAGACAACTGTTAACTTTTTCTGACATCGGTTAGACAGAGAAAAAAAAAATCCCCAACGGGATACTTAGCTTTAGAAGACTTCAGGTTTGAAACTTGAAAAACGAAAATTTCAAGTAGTGGCCAACCAGCACTTGCAAACTGCTTCTGCTTTCGGCTCCTTCTCGGCAAGAAAGACTGATGTAATGGCGTCGGCTGCCTGTTTTATACCCCTGACGTCATGGAAGAAGCGACAGCACCCGACACAGAAATCCCAAGACTCTGGTATTCAGGCTGACGGAGGGCTACCTGCAGGCAGATAACCCAAGTGTGATGACTGCAAAAGTGAAACACGAAGAACAAAGGTTCTTTAAGTACCACTGACGCTTTCTCATGTGAAGCCTGGTGAGAGATGAGAAGGATGCAAGATGCCATGTACATCAGTGCTTGCAGAAACTTCCTCGCAGTGAGGTGACTTCTCGAAGCCAGCTGGGTGAAGTAGAGAGGCAGGAAGCTCTGCTTTTATGGAGATAGGAAGGCCATTAGGGTTGCTGTGTCTAGCAAAGCTCACAGGAAAACAATCTTCCTGGTGGGGGGGGTTTAGCTTTGATTTTTTTTCTCGTTGATAGTGAACCCTAGGGAAGTTACGAGTTTTTTTTTTTGACAAAGAGAAGATCCTGCAGCAAATTTTCTTTGCTGTTCACATGAATGAGACAGTCATCCAGATAAGGGTAAATATGTATATTTCTGTGTTTGCAGAATGCTATAGCCGGGGCCAAGCATTTGGTGAATACTCTGGGAGCAGTAGACAAGCCAAAGGGAGTGCAGAGAACTGAAAGTGCTGATTGCCTGCTCTGAAGCGCAGGAATTTTCTGTACGATTCCCTGATGGGGATGTAGAGGGTAAGCATCTTTTAGGTCTAGTGTCACTAGCCAGGCATTTTGTATGAGCATAGGCAGGAGCTGCTGCAAGGTTGGCATTTTGAATTTGGGGACCACCAAGGAGGTTTTCACTTTGGATAGATCCAGGATGGGGCGCCAAGTGCACTCTTTTCTGGGAACAAGGAATAGTCTGGAGTAAAAACCTTTTCCTGTTTGATCCATAGGAACAGGTTCTACTGCCCCGTGGGATATTAGTGTTTTTTT
This sequence comes from Protopterus annectens, assembly GCF_019279795.1. Taxonomy (NCBI): domain Eukaryota; kingdom Metazoa; phylum Chordata; order Ceratodontiformes; family Protopteridae; genus Protopterus; species Protopterus annectens. The sequence goes on from NC_056749.1 coordinate 261,521,138, forward strand.
ACCTGTTTTAATGCCTCTGCCCACTGGTTTGGTGGGAGGTCTGGGTACCCTCTTGGAATAGGGAGTTCACTGAAGGAGAATCTTTATCCCTGAGAAATAATTTTTTTAATACCCATTGGTCCTTGGTTATAGAGACCCAATTGATCTTAATGAGGGTGAGCCTTCCTCCTAGTTTTAAGAGTGAAAGGAGGGCAGAGGGGGAGGGAGAGTCACTGCGAGTGCTTACCACAGAAGCTTGGCTTAGAACTCCCTGCCTTAGAGGTGTAAGTGGTCCATTGTTTGCCTCTTTGCTGGCCCTGGGATGGGGGCCTGGATGTCCTGTCCCTGCGGGGCTTACTTTGGCCCTGTCTGCTGGATGCAGGGAAGGCCCAGTGTTTAGAGGGAAAGTTCCTACTGAATCTGGGTCTGGGTGGTTGAAGATGAAAGAAATCTTTTATTGTTTGCATAGATTTTGCTTTGTTTTCCATCTTTTTAAGCACCTCTTCTGCCCCCCCCCCCAAACAAGCACTACTTATCTAGGGGTGCATCAATAAGTTTAGACTTGACATGATCAAGGAGAGGTTGTTCCTTCAGCCATGCAGGTCTTCTAGTAACAAATCCTGTCACTGCTGTTTTGGCCACTTGACAAGCAGAGTATAGTAATTCTGCCAGTTCTTTTGAGTTGGCACCGCCAGGAGAGGTATCAATCTTCTGTTTTAATTGTTCCAAAGTGTGTTGTCGATATTTTAACCTATGGAACTGACAACGGAGTGCTCCGATAGGTTAAAAAAGTATATACCTCTGCAACCTTAGCTGTCTAGAGCTCTGGAGTCTTTGTCAGAAGGAAGAGGATTCTTGGCAGAACTAGTCTTAGCTCCTTTGGGTCCCTATGTAATGACCTCAGGGTCTGCAGCAGGGTTCCTTGTACAGGTATCTGTGAGAATCCGGTACTCTGCATTACCTGTCAGGTTTAGCTGGAGCAGGAGGCAGGACATCAGGGGCTAAACTTGATTCAAGTAATACATCAACGACTTCTAGAATAGGTGGGATGGCCAGGGGTCTGTGCTGGGACAGGTCCAGAAACTAAGTAGTTTCTTTGACTGTGGGTAGTCCTGAGATTCCCACTGAAAATGTTCCCTGAGGGAGTGAAGGGTTTCCACGAAGGAGATGTACTCTGGAGGGGAGGCAGAAGGGATGGATTCCTCTCCATTTGAATCCTAACAAACAGTTAAGGGCTGTTGTTCCTCTTCAAAGGCAGAATAATCAGATTCCTCAGACTCTTGGTCTTACAAAATTTCTAGAGAAGGAAGCATTTTCCTTTTTGGCGTGGGGGCCTTAGTACCTCAGATAAGGGAGATGAGATGATCTGCCATTTTAAGCATTTGAATTTGGGGTGGAGGAGAAGCAGCAAGATGGTGGCTAGAAGCAGATTTTCTACGAGTGGCCTGGCTTCGAGGCCTGAGATAATCCGGTCTCTGAGAAACAGTACTCGGAAAAGACGTCTTTTTGTCTAGAATTGGTAGTGCGAACAGCCTCCTCAGAAGCTGGTGCCTGCGTCGTTGCTCCGGACCAAACCAAGGCAGAGACGACCAAAGGCTCAGAAGACAAAGTAGACTTCTGCGGCATACCAGACTCCGAAAGTGTCTTGGTAAAGGCCTGCATAGAGAGTTAGTTGTCCATCAGGGCCTGCGGAAGTGGCTCACTGAATTCTGGAGAACTGACGACTTGCTTAGTGGGAGCGTCGTCGGAAGGCTTAGCCTTGTGTGGCCTGTCACTATCTTAATGGTTTTTTTTTTTTTTGAAATGGTGGATTGTTGGCTGATAGATGCCATATCAGAATTCGAAGACTGAATATGAAAATAACTGTCTACAAAAAGAGCTGTACTGTGAACGATTCTCGCATTAAAGAGGGCACAGAACAGGCAATGAGGGACTTCGTGGTCTGGGCTTAAACAAGTGATGCAGTAAAAATGAAAGTCTCTGTGTGGGATCTGCTTTCCACAGGCGAGACAATTAACTTTTTCAGACATCGATTAGAGCAAGAAAAAAGGGTCCCCAATGGGGTACTTCGCTCTAGACGTTTGCTGCTGAAAATCGACTTCTGGTAGCGACCGACTGGCACATGTGCGAACCGCTGCTTCTACGGGCTCCACGGCAAGAAAGACTGATGTAATGACGTCGGCTGCCTTTCTTTACAGTACTGACGACCTGACGTCAGACTACAGGTGACAGTAGCCGGCACACAAAAACACTGACTAGTATTCGGGCCGGCCAAGGGTTACCACAGCAGGGATAATCCACAGGTGAGGACTGCAACAGTGAAACACGAAGATCATAAATGCTCCCACACATGAACTGGTTTAGCACACTCCACATTGATGTGGACATAAGTATTTAGGAGCTTGGATTAAAAAAAATTCTACTATGACAGCTAAGGATATGAGGGAGGTGACTAAACAAAAATTATAAAAAGTGACAAGCTGGAAGCTCTTGACAATTGAAACGGATAATGAGCCTACTTCTCAACTGTCCAGATTTTTGCAGAATGTCCAGATTTTTGTCTCATTTTTGATTTGTTTGCGTCTTTCGGCTTTTCCTGGTTAGGGGTCGCCATAGCGGAACTCCAGTCCGCCAATGATTGGCAGTAGATTTTTACGTGCTGGCTTGCCGGGCCTAACGCACAACCTTCAACGAAGGAACGCCCATTCACGCATGTCACCACACAGAAGATGCTCTAACTGAGAATCAAACGGGCAACGTCTATGAGGCGACAACACTACCGCAGCACCACCACCGCAGTTTTGTCTCATATTTTTGATCCGTTCCTCAAAATTTGTGATTTTCTGGCAAATCACTGATTTGATGACGGAAGTCACTAAATAATGACATACATTTGAATTTAAAACTTCAAATCCTTCAGAAAAAATGCATGTTAACACAAACCCTATTATTCTAGCAACTAAGAGCAATATTTAAAATTTGTCCTTATTTTTCGGCCTTGGTCCCCACAGTTTGTCAGACTTTTTCCAGATTTCTACCACTAAGAGGTTGAGAGGTATGATACAGGCATTTTTTTTTTTAGTCCCTTTAGTAATGAATACATGTCGCACATATTTCATCAACCAGAGGAGAGGCTGTGGGCCATAATTAGAGAATTATACGAATGTGGGAGGGAAAGGGATAAACTGCTTCTTCTCACAGAGCAAGGTGGCTTAAAATTACCAGATGTGAAAGGATACTTTAGAACTACAAGTTAAGCTCATATACAAAGCAAACGTAGAAGACTACAAATCAAAATGGAAAGAAATGTTGAAAATACAGGGAAGGTCAAGAAACACTATGATTTTTGGATGCAAGGACTTAGCAGTGGCATCAAACAGAATATTATTTCTAAAAAGTAGCAGAAAATATTTTGAGAACCAAGTCAACAGAGAATGGAGACAGTCATCCCTATTTGTTTAAAATAAGGATTGGCAAAATCAGCAAAGGAACCATGGCATTCAGTGCAAACAGCTAGGGAGAGAAAAGTCAGACAAGGATGAGGCCAAGTAGAAATAGGGATTGTGGGGTTAAGACCGACTTTCCTTACAAGAAATTGAGAGTATCGGCATATAGAAATGGATATGGTAGTGTTAAATAAAAGACCAACTCGGGTTGACTTTACAGTTTAGTCTAGAACAGAAGCTGTGGTGGTAAAACGATAACTAGCATAACAAATAAAATAATGCAACGTAATTATAAGACTTGATCAGAAGAGGCCGGAAAAAATTGAAATGAGGATGGAAAGGCAGTATATAAAGAAACAATGGGAAAATATTTGTACTGCTCTAATTATGCAACAAAATCTACAAGGCTTAAAATTTTTGCACACAAATGTTTGCATAGGTATTTTTATATCCTAAGCAGACTAATTTTTCCACAGGTCCACAGCAATTGCTGGAGGTGCGACAGGCAAATGATGAGTACCGGGAACATGATTTTTAGACTTTATAAATTCCCTTCAGGATATTTCGTCAGAAAAGTTGGGTAGAAACTTATTGTGACTAAGGAAATTCTTTTGAAACAGGACATGGAAACTGAATTGCCTAGATGCTTTACCAAGTTTAATACTGATGGCTGTCTAAAACAAGTTTATCCATCCACAACCCCCTTTTCCCATTTTTGCACATGGGGTTGGGGTGTCACTTCAACAGTGACAATCATCTATCTACAGCCAAGGTTTACAGTGTTGGGTGGCTAGGCTAGCTTTATCAAAGCTGTTTGTTGCCTAAAATAAGCAATTACTAGGAAATATTAATAAATAAAACAGAACTGGTGAATGTTGCAAAGGACATAAAAAAACTGGAAATGGTATCTTTAGAAAAGGGGAAAAGTAAACTACACAGAAATAAATGTAATCTGTGGGAACAACACTACAGAATAATGCATAGGAGGATATATCAAGACAGGACTTGAGCAATGCAATTTTAAATTGAATATTAAGACAACACATTTGTTTTACGTACACAAGGGAAAAATTCTGTAATGGTTTGCTTTTTCTTTTATAACTGAATGCCTACTCATGCCACTATGCAATGCATGGTACTAATAATCCAAAAGGAAATGGAAAAAACAGCGTTCAAACAGCACAAATGAAAACTCAGTAAAGAACGCTGTACTCCTATGTGGTCATGAGACGCCAATCTGGTCAGTAAGAACTCCAAGCGAGTATAAAAAACTGAATTTAATGTACAAAAAGAACAACTCAACAAAAACAGTTAAGCGCTTTCACTCGCAAAATACGAGCTTCTTCAGAACGGTTACAAACAAGAAACAGATACATTTTAAAAACTTTTTGGCGCCAAAACGCTACCTTGTATCAAAAGTTCTTAAAGATGTACTAACAATAAAGTATTATTAAAAACATTATTTCCTAAACACGTAATGTCCATCTAAAAACATTCAATTAGATAATCAAATAATAATAAATAATAAATAGTATTTGAATAAATTGTAAACTATGTACTAATAACTTATAAAGTATTAGATAAATTTAAAAACTAATAAATACTATAAATGTATAATACACACATATATATATATATATATATATATATATATATATATAAATAAAAAGTAAAATATACCATTTATAAATATCTATGTAAATAATACCGGTTTTATGGTAATAAAATCATTTAATCCAGGTGGATTAGAAGCGTCAGTATACAACTGCCACCATATTTCCTTATATGACAATAGTCCTTTATAATCGCCCCCTCGTGGTGCACATAACAAATTTTCAAAGATATCAAATTTGAATGTATGTGTATTTCCAAATTGTTTTATGTGCTTATATAGGGAGTTCTTTTCATCACGTCTTTATACTATAATAATGTGCATATATTCGTTTATGCAATTTCTGTTCTGTTTTGCCAATATAAAATCCAGAACATGCTGTACATTTTGCTAAATAAATAATCCATCTGGTGTTACAATTTCCACTAACAAATGTTATTTTAGATCTATGTATATTGTCTAAAATAATGTGGCTTTCTTCGTATATAGCAAAACACTGTTTGCAATTGCCACATTTTGTAGTTTTTTTATTATTACTTATAACAAAGTGTCTAGGTGTATTACTTCTCTCTATATAATTTTTCAATATAATTTTTCAAACAGAACGGAAATTGCATAAACGAATATATGCACATTATTATAGTATAAAGACATGTGATGAAAAGAACGCCCTATATAAGCACATAAAACAATATGAAAATACATGTACATTCAAATTTGCTATCTTGGAAAATTTGTTATGTGCACCACGAGGGGGCGATTATAAAGGACTATTGTCATATAAGGAAACATGGTGGCAGTTATATACTGACGCTTCTAATCCACCTGGATTAAATGATTTTATTACCATAAAACCGGTATTATTATTTACATAGATATTTATAAATGGTATATTTTACTTTTATTTTCATGTGTAGATATATATATATATATATATATATATATATATATATATATATGTGTGTATTATACATTCATGGTATTTATTAGTTTTTAAATTTATCAAATACATTATAAGTTATTAGTACATAGTTTACAATTTATTCAAATACTATTTATTATTCATTATTATTTGATTATCTAATTTAATGTTTTTAGATGGACATTATGTGTTTAGGAAATAATGTTTTTAATAATACTTTATTGTTAGTACATCTTTAAGAACTTTTGATACAAGGTAGCATTTTGGCGCCAAAAAGTTTTTAAAATGTATCTATTTCCTGTTTGTAACAGTCCTGAAGAAGCTCGTATTTTGCGAGTGAAAGCGCTTAACTGTTTTTGTTGAGTTGTTCTTTTTGCACATTAAATTCAGTTTTTTATACTCGCTTGGAGTTCTTACTGACCAGATTGGCGTCTCATGACACACAGGAGTACAGCGTTCTATGCATGGTACTAAGATATTTAAAAAACACTCCTCCCAACTTTCCTGTGGAAACAGATACTTGAGGACTAAGCAGTTAGCTGAAGCGTAAGTCAGCCAAAAGTCTCCACAATGCCTAACACTACAATGAGCTGCATAGACTTGATCCTTAATTTAATGACAAACTACCACCACCTCAACAGCAATGCAATGACTCTGTTACAACACTTTCAGATCACACAGAACAAATCACTACTTCCACACTGTTACAGCTTCCAATAAAAAGCTAATCAACAATCACTATTTTCACACAAAAAAATGAGAAAAATAAATTGTAAATCGTACCTCTTGTAGAGCTCTTACCTGGCATGGTAACCATGGGTGTTCCTGCCCAAAGCACATCCATACCAGTAGTGTGTCCATTACAAAGGGGTGTATCAAGGCAAACATCAGCTAGCTGGCCTCGCCTCACGTGTTCTTCTTTAGGGGCAACAGGGGAGAAGATGATCCTAGCCTGTGCCAGACCCATATTCTGTGCATACTGCTGGATATTTGGTTCACCAACGGCAGGGAAACGGAGCAACCACAGTACACTGTTAGGAACACGTTTCAGAATCTGCCAAATATAAGGATCTCCCTTACTAAGCTGAGTAGCTAAAATGGTTAACATCAGTTCTATACTGCTAGTTACTTAACACACTATGACAAGGGAGTCTCCCCTTGGTAATGAGGACTAAGAAAAATGAAAATTTTAATACTTACCATTCTGACAGATTCGAGGCACTGATGAATCAGGGTACACTTATTACAGCACTACCACTGAATTAGCAGAACTACTCAAATACGTTTAAACTGTTAATCATGAAACAAATCTGCCATTATCTGTGATGGAAAAGAAATGCCCAGAAAAGTAAAGAGCAATTTTTTCTCTCATCTTAATCATACAATCTGGTGAGGGTGGGTTATTTACCGAATGATCTACTGTCCTCAAAGGTTTGGAGTTTTTGTAGGTAGCTTAACTATTCTCTTCAAGCTCTAGCTCTAGACTACAACTCAGTCAACCTAACTTTGCAGCTCAGATATTGGGGAAGCCAAGTGACTGACAGGATGAGTGCAAGTGGATAATGTTGGCTCGCATACCCAGCAGGAGACAGTGATGGTCCAGTTTGTCTGCTTGCAACTTCAGAGTTCCCACTCTGATGATGATACCTTTCCTGTGGGAGCATAGGCCCAAGCAGAGGCGCAGGAACTCCTTGTAGTGACTCAAGTGTTCATATCAGCCAATATAAGGAGGATTAGGAATTAACAATGCTGATAAAAACTGTCAGTTGTCCACATTACAAGGGCTTCCCTGTGGACCCATGAACAAAATGGGGTAGTGGCTAGCCATTCAGTGGGGATTAATGATGGAGAATAGGCCCAGTGGTGATACTGGATGTTTACTGCAGGTTTTCAGGCTAAGATGATCTGCAGCATGGCACTACTTAGCTTATCAGCAATCAATAGGCTGCAAGGAAGCATCATCTGTCAACATTCACTTAAAGCCTCCTTCAAATATGCTTAGATGACAACTTTTTGTAGCAGCCTTGCACTGAAATTTGTAGCCATGTCGTCATTGAAGGCAACAAAATAGACAATTCACGGAAGAAATTCACTTGATCTAAATGTAAATTAGAGTATATGAAGGTCTCACCTGATCAGTAAATCTTCCAGACTTACATACGTCCAGGAAATTTGACAGGAAGTGAAAAGCTTGACTAACTGCATCTCAATGCTTTCAATAACACAAGCTTCTTCAAAAGCAAAAGAAAAACTATAAAAATTCTTACCTCCATATAACCTGAAGCCCTCACTTTCGGCAATCCTCAGGGGATAAGGGGTAATAGGCAAAAATAAAAAGGTTTATCCTGGTGAAGGGGAATGTATCCATTCTCCACTTCCCTCTTGAGAGGTTCTTGGGCAAAACCTGCTGATCAACCCGTTTAAGGAAGCAAAAAACTTAAACTCTGGTACACCCCTTCTCTATCTAGTTTGCCTCTGGGAGATGGAAAGGGACATGTAGGCTCACCTTTATGCTTTACTTCCAAGTATCGCTTCTTCAGGCACGGCAGGAGAGGGACTGGTGTTTCCAAAGATTGCTGGTGTCAGGACCAGCATAAATATATATATTACAAAAACCACTGCAGGGGGACCAATAGGACATACCCCAGCATCTTCACAAACTATCTAGCCATTATGATCGGAAGACTTTCTCTCAGAATATTTCCTGCACAATCTTGTCCCTTGGTAGAAAGGCTTTCCATTAAACTGTGCTCAAGTCTGCTTCCAGGACTGTAACCCATTCGTTGGGCTGTCAGTTGCGACTAATGACATCTAGGGTTATGCCCACCTTCTGGAAGCAATCCATTGTAATTTGTATGGCTGACAGAAGTTCTGCAATAGAAGTTGCCTGAATCGAGCAGGTTCCTTAATTACGAACATAGAACCCTTGGTTCTGCAAAATGCTACTACTGGTACCACACATTTGCTAAATATCCTGGTTGCAGTAAAGCCAAATGTTAAAGCATAAAATATGAAGTATGACTCAACGTCTTGAATATCAAATTCTTGTGTTCTTGAAGGATAGGAAATATGGAGGTTGGCGTCCTTTAGATCCAGTGTCCCTATTCTGGCCACTGGAAAAAATCAGGACCAGAAGACTGTGCAGGGTTAATACTTAAAATCTGGTACTATCAAAATTTAAGTCTTGAAAGGTCTGATGAGTTGCAATGTCCCTTCCTTTCTTAAGAGAAGAGAGTAAAATGCTGTACTACTTGTTTTTTTTTTCTTGTGAAGCTGGCTGAATGGAACTTTGCTTTAAGAACTCCTTTAAGAAGGGCTGAATCAGACTTCCCTGCTCTTTTGAGGGAGGGCACAGGAAATCCCTTGGATAGGAGGAGTTTTCCATAAAGTACAGTTGTGTACACTTACATAAATGTAGATGTTCCGAGTGTATTAACTTATGCAGTCATTACATTTGGGTAATCTGCTGGCAGGTTGCCCTCAGTCGGCCTGAATATCAAAGTCTTGGGTCCTGCGTCGGTTGCTGTCTCCTCTTCCATGACGTCAGGTCGTCAGGGGGTATAAAACATGCAGCCAACGCCATTTTCTTCAGCTTTTCTTGTCCCAGATGTCAAGTGCCCCCCAAACGGGGAGCAAATATATATATATATATATATATATATATATATATATATATATATAAATGCAATTGTAACAACAAACTACCTTTATCTATAAGCAAATGCACCACAAAGGCTGTAGAATATAGTGAAGGAAAGAAAAGTTCTAGAAAAAAGGGGGCTGGCGGGTGGGTAACCTGGACTGCAACAGTGAATACACTCGAACATCTACATTTATGGTAAGTGTACACAACTGTACTATGTTCTTCGTGTTTCACTGTTGCAGTCATTACATTTGGGTTGAATCCCAAAGCTATGGATGGGAGGCTGGAACTAAATAGCATTAGGAGCGGCTATAAGGCCCTGCAGAACTGCAGTGGCAAAGCCTGCCCTGGACTTGGAGAAGAGAGGCAAATGATAATGCTTTGTAAAAGTATGAACAGAGCTCCAAGTAGCAACTTCTAGAATGTCTTTGGTTGGCACCCCTCTGAGAAAAGCTGCTGAGGTAGATGCAGCCCTAGTGGAATATGACCTGATTCCCTTGGGCACCAGTTTACCATGATGCAAATAGCAGAAACGAATGCAGTGGCTTATCCACTTAGAAATAGTCTGCTTTGAAATATAGCCTTCTCCTCTGATCCTGCAGCAAATGCCACCAGTAACTGCTCAGACTTTCTTAGAGAATTGGTCCTGTTTAAGTAGAATCTTAGTTGTCTGTGCATGTCCAAGCAATGCAGAAACCGCTCCCCCTTGTTCTGCGGATTTGGGTAAAAAGTTGGCAGGTGAACAGTTTGGTTAAGAGCCACACTGGATACCACCTTAGGCATAAAGGAAGGATTGGTAATGAGGGACACCCTGTCTGGGTAAAATGTAATAAAAGGCTCCACAGCCATGAGGGCCTGTAGTTTTGAAACCCTTCTTGCTGAAGAGACTGCCAGAAGGAAAGCTGTTTTCCAAGATAAAAACTTTATATCTGCAGTAACTGCTGGTTCAAATGGAGGCAGGGTGAGCTTTTCCAACACAAAATTGAGGTCCCATGCAGGAGTTGGTGATCTTCTGGGAAGCATTAAATTTTTGGCCCCTCTAAGATGCTGTTTTAGCAGAGGATGAGAAAAGATGGGAGGCTCTGGGTTGTAATAAGCCGAGATGGCAGAGGCATGGATTTTTATTGATGAAAAGGATAGGCCCTTGTCAAGCATCTCAGTCAAGTATTGTAAAATCTGAATAATATTTGGATTTGCTGTGTACCCGCGGTGGTGGTGCTGCGGTAGCGTTGTCGCCTCACAGTAAGACGCTGTCCGGTTTGATTCTCAGCTAGAACATCTTCCGCGTGGAGACTTGCGTGAATGGGCGTACCTTCGTTAAAGGTTGTGTCAGGGCTGGTAACTCGGCATGTAAAAGTCAACTACCAATCATTAGCGGACCGGAGTTCCACTGTGGCGACCCTTAACCAGGAAAAGCCGAAAGACGCAACATTTGGATTTGCTGTGTTCGTCCCTTGTGCTTGGTTCCAAGCACAGAATCTCTTCCATTTATCAGCATAAGATTTTCTAGTACTAGGCCTTCTGACTTCCAAAATGACATCCATAACAGATTTACTGAGAGATGTTTGAGTAATTACATGATCAGCCATGCTGCCAGGTTCAGAGTTTGGAGCTGATTGTGCAGAATTTGATTGCTCTGCTGAGACAATAGATGAGGTATTTGAGGCAAGTACCAAGGAGGCAGTTGAGACATGTTCCTTAGAATTGGGTACCAGTGCTGGCGAGGCCAGTCCAGGGCAATTAGGATCATTTTTGTTTTTTCCTGTCTGACCTTTAGTAAGACCTTGGGAAGAAGAGGCAGAGGAGGAAAGGCGTAGACTGATAGTTTTTTCCAACCGAAGGATACGGCATCCACTTTCCATGCTTGTCTGTGATAAGTCCTTGTGCAGAATTTGTCCAGTTGATAATTTTGGGGAGAGGCAAATAGATCCATGTCCGGACTCCCGCATTTCTCTGTTATCATGCTGAAGACTTGTGGATCCAGTTTCCACTCTTGAGGGTCCATAAGATTTCTGCTTAGGTCATCTGCCAGAGTATTTTGTTTTCCTGGCAGGAATTGAGCTTGAAGATATACTTGGTAAGTCAAGGCTGTGTCCCACAACGCCATGGCTAGTCTGCAAAGGGGGTAGGAATGTGTACCCTCCCCCCCTGCTTGTTTATGTACCACATAACCATGGTGTTGTCAGTCTTTATCAGTAGTTGTCCTGGATGAAGCAAGTCCTTGAAGGCTGTCAGGGCATTCTGAACAGCTAACATCGCTTTCTGGTTGATATGCAGATGCATTTGTTTTGGGCTCCATATGCCCTGAATGCATCTCCCCGCCAGGTGGGCCACCCAAGCATAGTCTCATGCGTCTGTAGTTAGGGTTTGGGTGGCAGGGGGTAGAGTGAAAGACCGTCCCATGTTCTGGTGACATGTCTCCACCCACCAAAAACTCCTGTTGTATGCTGAGATGAGAGGAATCATTGTTTCCAAACTGACAATGATGACTTCATAAACTTTTTAGATACCACTGTAGTTTCCTCATATGCAGTCTTGCATATGGAATTAGTAGAATGCAGGACACCAAGAACCCCAAAGCCTGCAGAATTTGACTTGCAGATAACTGGGTTTTTGTTGCCATCTGTTTGAAGTAAATAGTCAGTTGGCTTTGCTTGTCTGGCGTAAGGTAAGCCATCTGGGCAGTTGTATTCAAACTTGAACCCAGGAATGTAATCTTTTGAGAGGGTACCAGTTGTGATTTATTTTCGTTTGTGTACCCTAAGCATGTTAGAAGCCTTTTTACAAACACCAGATGTTGAAGAATGTCCTTGTTTTCTGCTTGAATGAAGCAGTCGTCCAAGTAAGGATAGATTTGTATGCTGCTTCGTCTCCAAGATGCAATTACTGGTGGCAGGCACTTTGTAAAGACCCTGGGCGAAGTAGATAAGCCAAAGCGCAGCGCAGAGAAATGGTAATGCATAAAACCAGCCTTGAAGCGGAGGTATCTTCTGCACGATTCCCTTATTGGCATATGCAGGTATGCCTCAAGTCTAGAGTCACTAACCAAGCGTTCTTGCCCAGCATGGGCAGAAGCTGTTGCAAAGTCAGCATTTTGAATTTTGGGATGTCCAAGAATGTGTGCAAAATCGATAAATCCAGTATTGGGTGCCAGGCATAGTCTTTTCTGGGTACCAGGAACAGTAGAGTAAAACCCTTGCCCTTTTTCCTGTTCTGGTACTGGTTGAATAACCCCCATATCCATGAGAGACTTAACTTGTTTCTGTGCCTCTGCCCATTGATTTCGTGGCAGATCTGGCCAACCGTTTGGAAGTGGCAAGGTATGGAAATGAAATCTGTATCCCTGGGATACTATATTTAATACCCACTTGTCCTGGGTTATCAAATGCCAATATTGAGCATGAAGTGCTAATTTTCCCCCTAATGGGGCTGCCAAATGATAAATGCTTGGTGATGGCAGAGGGAAGTCACTGAGACTGTTTACCGTAGGGTTGTGCTTTGTTTCCTCCAGATTTGGACTTAGAGGCACCCCATTGCTTTGACATGTAAGAATCCTGTAATTGGTATCTAGAGCCTTTCGAGCGCCTGGACACCGGAAAGCACCAATTTTTTGTAGGCCAGTGTCTACTGAATCTTGGTGGCTGCACTTGTAAGAAATCTTTTACAGTTTGCATAGACTGAGCTTTGTCTTCTCATTTTCTTTAAAACCAAACCTCTTCTGCCTTATTACCAAACAGAGTATCAAGGTGCATCCAACAATTTAGCTTTAACATGATCAGGCAGATTTTGCTCCTTGAGCCAGGCATGCCTTCTAATCACAGATCCAGTAACTGCGGCCCTGCAAGAGGCCTCCAAGGAATCAAAAAGTACAGTTTTGTACCTACCATAAATGTATATGTTCAAGTGTTCACACTGCTGCAGTCATTACACTTGGGTTATCCTGCAGTCAGGAGGTGCCACAGTCGGCCAGAGTTCCAAAGTCTTGGTCCGGCGTCGGTTGCTGTTGCTTCTTCCCTGATGTCATTTTCTTCAGTTTTTCTTGCCCCAGATGCCAGGTGCCCCCAAGTAGGTAGGCAATACATATTGCTAATAAAAAATATACATATAAAATAAGAACAATACCTTCAGTTACAAGCAAATACACCACAAAGGTTGTATAGGATATAAAGGTATAGATAAGTCCAGTTAGTTTAGAGGGGATGGAGGGAGGGTAATTTGGACTGCAGCAGTGTGAACACTTGAACATCTACATTTATGGTAGGTACAAAACTGTACTATGTTCGTGTTACACTGCTGCAGTCATTACACTTGGGTAGAATCCCAAAGCTAAGGTTGGGTGGCTGGTCTATAAAGAGTTAGGATTGGCTATGAGGCCCTGCAGAACTGTAGTGGCAAATCCTGCTCTGGATTTAGAGTAAAGAGGCAGGTGGTAATGCTTGGTAAAGGTGTGCACTGAACTCCAAGTTGCAGCCTCCAACATTTCCTTGGTAGATACTCCTCTGAGAAAGGCTGTTGAAGTGGCTGTTGCCTGGAGGAATGTGGCCTAATGTTATTTGGGACTGATTTTCCATGCTGTGTGTAGCAGTAACGAATACAGTGTCCTATCCATTTGGATAGAGTCTGCTGTGAGATGGCCTTGCCCTGTGATCCTGCAGCATATGCTACAAACAGATGCTCAGTTTTCTAGAAAGCTTTTGTTTTGTCCAAGTAGAAGCGTAGCTGCCTGTGTATGTCCAAAGAATGCAGAAGTTTCTCCCCTTTATTCTGGGGGTTTGGATAAAAAGTTGGCAAATGGATGGTTTGGTTAAGAGCCACACTAGATACCACCTTTGGCATAAAGGTAGGGTTTGTCCTTAAAGAAACCCTGTCCTGATAAAAAATTATAAAAAGTTCCACTGCCATTAATGCCTGTAGCTCTGAGACTCTTCGTGCTGAAGTTACTGCCAGGAGCAGAGCTGTTTTTCATGATAAAAATTTTAGATCGGCTGTACTGGCTGGCTCAAAAGCTGGCAGGGTCAGTTTTTCCAAAACGAAGTTGAGGTCCCAAGTTGGTGTTGGTGCTCTCTGGGGCGGTGTTATGTTTTTAGCCCCTCTGAGGTACTGCTTTAGCAAGGGATGAGAGAATAAAGGAGGATCTGTGTTGTAGTGTGCTAAAATGGCAGAGGCGTGGATCTTAATTGATGAGAAGGATAGGCCTCTGTCCAGCATCTCAGTTAAGTATTGTAAAATCTAAGGAATGTTTGGAACAAGAGGGTCAAGGCTTTGAGCCTGGTTCCAGGCGCAGAATCTCTTCCATTTTTCTGAGTAAACTTTCCTGGTGCTAGGCCTCCTGGCCTCCAAAATGACATCCATAACAGCTTTAGAGAGAGGTGTTGCCTGTTTGACTAATGAATCTGCCATGCAGCCAGGTTTAGGGTTTTGAGCTGACTGTGCAGGATCTGATTGTTTTGTTGAGTCAGAAGGTGTGGAATCTGAGGCAAAATCCAAGGTAGGCCTTGAGCTAAGTGGCCAGTCTGGAGCTATCAGGATCATCTGTGTTTTTTCTTGTCTGGCTTTTAGGAGTACCTTTGAAAGGAGAGGCAGTGGTGGGAAGGCATAAACTTTGAGGTTTTTCCAGCTGAACAAAAGAGCATCCACTTTCCATGCTTATTTGTGATAAGTCCTTGTGCAGAATTTTTGTAGTTGGCAATTCAGTGGGGAGGCAAAAAGATCTTTGTCTGGGCATCCCCATTTTTGCGTTACCATGCTGAAGATTTGTAGATTCAATTTCCATCCGTGAGGGTCCATGATATTTCTGCTTAGATAGTCTGCCAGAGTATTTTTCTTTCCTGGCAGGAATTGTGCTTGCAGGTGAACTTGATACGTTAGAGCTGTATTCCACAAAGTCATGGCTTGCCTGCACAGGGGATAAGAATGAGTGCCCCCTTGCTTATGTACCACATAACTGTGGTGTTGTCTGTCTTTAGTAATAGTTGTCCTGGATGCAGAAGGTCCTTGAAAGCTGTTAGGGCATTTTGAACAGCCAACATCGCTTTTTGATTGATGTGAAGATGCATCTGGTCTGTGGTCCACTTGCCCTGAATGCATTTTCCTGCCATGTGTGCTCCCCAGGCATAATCCGAAGCATCGGTTGTTAGACTCTGCCTGGCTGTGGGTAGGGTAAAAGGCTGACCCTTGTTTAGGTGACATGCCTGTGCCCACCATCGAATCCCCTGTTGTAGGCAGGGAATCATTGGTATTACTGCTTCTAAACTGCGAGAGTGTTGAGTTCAAACACTTTTTAGGTACCACTGTAATTTCCTCATATGCAGTCTGGCATATGGTATTAGTAGTATGCAGGATGCCATGAATCCCAGGGCCTGCAGAATTTTTCTTGCAGGGAGATGGGACTTTTTTGCCAGTAATTGAAAATATTGAGTTAGTTGAACTTGTCTGGTGTGAGGAAAGCCATCTGGGCCGTTGTATTTAAGCTGGCACCCAGGAATATAATCTGCTGTGAGGGCACTAGTTTTGACTTCTTTTCGTTTACTGTGTACCCTAGAGAAAATAGCAACCTTTTTACAAACGCCAGATGCTGTAGAAGAATGTCCTTTGTCTCTGCTTGAATGAGGCAGTCGTCCAGGTATGGATATATTTGAATTCCTTTTTGTCTGCAATATGCAATTACTGCTGCCAGGCACTTTAAGACCCTGGGCACAGTAGATAAGCCAAAGGGCAGTGCAAAGCATTGGTAGTGCATTGTACCAGCTTTGAATCTGAGGTATCTTCTGCAATTTTGTCTGATAGGGACATGCAGGTATGCCTCTCTCAGGTCCAGAGTAACAAGCCAAGCCTTCTTGCCCAGCATGGGTAGAGGCTGCTGTAATGTCAACATTTTAAATTTCGGAATATCCAGTTAAGTATTTAGAATTGAAAGGTCTAGTATGGGACTCCAGGCCTTGTCCTTTCTGGGGACCAGGAAGAGTCTTGAGTAAAATCCTTGTCCTTGTTCCTGTTGTGGTACTTTTTGAACAGCTCTCATGTCCATGAGGGCTGAAATTTGTTTTTGTGCCTCTGCCCATTGATTTTGTGGCAGGTCTGGCATTCCTTTTAGCCTTGGTAAAGTATGAAAGTGGAACCTGTAACCTTGAGACAATATTCAGAAGCCATTTGTCTTGGGTGATTGTTCGCCAGTTTTGAGAAAAAAGTGCTAGTTTTCCCCCTAAGGGGGCTTCCAAAAGGGAAGTGCTTGGCGTACGAAGGGGAAAGTCATTGCGACTGTTTCCTATAAGGTTGAGCCTTGTCCTCACCTCCTTTTGGGGTTGAGGTGCCCCCACTGTAATTGTCTGTTTGAGCCTTGGGGTTGAGATCTGCCTCTTGGGCATCTGTATCTGCCTCTCTGTGGCCTGACACTGGAAAGGACCAATTCCTTGTTGGCCAATTTCTGCTAAATCGAGGTGGCTGTACCTGTAAGAAATCCTTGACTGTTTGCACAGATTTAGCTTTATCCTCCATTTTCTTTAACACCTCTTCTGCCTTAACACCAAACAAGGTATCATGCTGTAAAGGAGCATCCAATAATTTTGCCTTAACATGATCAGGTAAATTCTGTTCTGTTAACCAAGCATGTCTTCGAATTACAGAACCTGTAACTGCGGCTCTACAACAGGCCTCAAAAGAATCAAAAAGTACAGTTTTGTACCTACCATAAATGTAGATGTCCGATAGGTATGCATCTGCAGTCATCACATATGGGTTGTCCTGCCTCAGGCAGCCCTTCGGTCGGCCGGATTCCAAAGTCTGGGTCCGGCGTCGGCTGATGTTGCCCTTTCCCCGACGTCAGAGCGCCTGGGGTATAAAAGCGTCAGCCGACGCCATCTTCCTCGGTGTTTCTTGCCCCAGATGCCAGGTGCCCTCAAAGGAAGGCTAAATTTTGGGAAATGCAATAAATTCCAAACATGCACAGAAAAATATATATACACACATTATATATATATATACATATATATATATATATATATATATATATATAAAACAAATACACCATAATAGATAACCCCAGCTAGCTATGAGAGGGAAAAAGTACCCAATAAATACCAAAGAGGGGAAGGAGGGAGGGTAAACCTGACTGCAGATGCATACCTATCGGACATCTACATTTATGGTAGGTACAAAACTGTACTATGTCCTTCAAGGACGCATCTGCAGTCATCACATATGGGTAGAATACCATAGCCAATCTGGGGGTGGAGGATCTATGTAAAGGATGGTGTAGCTAAAATGCCCTGCAAGACTGCCGTAGCAAAGCCTGCTCTGGATCTGGAATATAAAGGTAAATTGTAATGCTTGGAAAATGTATGCACGGAGCTCCATGTAGCAGCTTCTAAAATGTCCTTGGTGGCCACCCCTCTTAAGAAAGCTGTGGGGGTGGCTGTGGCTCTGGTGGAATGAGGTCTAATGTTAGCTGGCACAGTTTTTTCCATGAAAGGAATAACAAAAACAAATGCAATTCCCTATCCATTTTGAAATTGTCTGTTTGGAAATTGCTTTCCCTTGTGCACCAGCAGCATATGCTACCAACAACTGGTCAGTTTTTCTGTAGCTTTTAGTTCTGTCCAAGTAGTAGTGCAACTGTCTGTGTATGTCCAGGGTGTGCAAAAGTTTTTCCCCTTTGTTTTGTGGATTTGGAAAGAAGGCAGGCAGGTGAATAGCTTGGTTTAATGAGACCCTGGATACCACCTTTGGCATAAATGAAGGATTGGTTCTCAATGAGACTCTGTCTTGATGAAAAATAAGAAATGGCTGTACTGCCATGAGGGCCTGTAACTCAGATACTCTTCTTGCTGAGGTTATGGCCAGAAAGAAGGCAGTCTTCCAAGACAGGAACTGTAATTCTGCAGATGCTGCTGGCTCAAAGGGATGCAGAGTTAGTTTTTCCAACACAAAGTTAAGGTCCCAAGTAGGCACTGGAGGTTTCCTTGGAGGATTGATGTTTTTAATTCCTCTTAGAAACCGTCTTAGGAGAGGATGAGAAAAGACAGGTGGATCAGTATTGTACTCTGCTGAAATTGCTGAAGCATGAATTTTAATGGAAGAGTAAGACAGGCCATTGTGGAGCATTTCTGCCAAGTATTCCAGGATATGCGCCATGTTCATCACTGTCGCATCTAGGCCCTTTGTGGTGCTCCAAGTGTGAAATCTTTTCCATTTTGCTGAATATGCCTTTCTTGTGGAAGGCCGGCAAGCTTCCATGATGATATCCTTCACTCTCTTGGATAGCTTATCCTGAGGAGTAGTCAAGGTATTTTCCAGGCTGTTAGTTGCAAGGTTTTCAAGTTGGAATACAGAGTTTTGTAATTGTGCTGAGTCAGGAGAAGTGGCCATTGAGGAAGAGGCCATGGTTTCGTACGTGACATGCTCTTTAACAGTGGGTACCAGTGCTGTCTTGGCCAGTCCGGAGCTATCAGAATCACTTTTGGCTGCTCTGTCCTGATCTTCAGTAAGACCTTGGTCAGTAATGGAAGAGGTGGAAATGCATACACTGTTAGAGTTCTCCAGCTGAAAGAGAGGGCATCCACTTTCCATGCTTGTGGATGGTATGTCCTTGAGCAGAATTTCTTCAGCTGATTGTGGGGGGAGGCAAAAAGATCTATGTCTGGCCTTCCCCATGATTGTGTTATCTGTAGGAAGATGTCTGGGTGCAGCATCCATTCGTGTGCATCCATGATATTTCTGCTTAAGCTGTCCGCCAGTATATTGTCTTTTCCTGGCACAAACTGGGATTGTAGCTGTATATTGAGTTTCAAGGAAAGTTCCCATAGATTCATTGCCAGTCTGCAAAGAGGGTAGGAATGGGTGCCTCCTTGCTTGTTTATGTACCACATAACTGTGGTGCTGTCTGTCCTTATTAGCAGGTGGCCTTGATGAAGAAAGAGTTTGAAGGCCTCGAATGCATGTATCACTGCCAGCATTTCCTTTTGGTTTATGTGCATGCGTAGCTCCTTTTCTGACCAAAGTCCTTGAATACATCTGCCCTCCATGTGTGCTCCCCAACCGTGGTCTGAAGCGTCGGTTGTAATGGTTTGGCTGGCTATTGGTTTGCTATAGGGCAGACCCCCGTTTGACTGGCTTGCTTGAGCCCACCACAGAAATTCCTTTTGGAGGCATGGAATGAGGGGGATCAAAGTTTCTAAGCTGTGACTGTGCTGAGTGCATAAACTCCTTAGGTACCATTGTAGTTTCCTCATATGCAGCCTTGCTTGTGGAATCAGAAGAATGCAAGATGCCATGTAACCTAGGGCCTGCAGGATTTTCCTTGCAGTCAGCGGAGTTTGTCTTGTCAGATTCTTGAAGTAATCCGGTAGTTGTCTGTTTTTCCTCTGTGAGAAAAGCCATTTGGGTGGTTGTGTCTAGATCCGCACCCAGAAAAGTTATTCTTTGGGATGGAACAAGTCTTGATTTGTGAATGTTGACTGTATATCCCAAGGCCTGCAGTAGGTGGATGGCATAATCCAAGTCCTTTACCAAAGTTTGTTGGCTATCCGCTTGTATAAGGCAGTCGGCCAGATATGGGTATATTTGAATCCCCTGAAGTCTGCAGTATGCAATTACTGATGCCAGGCATTTCGTGAATACTCTGGGCGCAGTAGATAAGCCAAAGGGCAATGCTGAGAATTGATAATGCTCTGAACCTGCAATAAATCTGAGGTGTCTTCTGCAACTTTGTCTGATAGGGACATGCAGGTATGCCTCCTTGAGGTCTAGAGTCACCAGCCAAGACCCCTTGCCCAGCATGGGAAGGAGTTGCTGTAGAGTCAGCATTTTGAATTTTGGCACAATGAGATAAGTATTCAGTGCGGACAAGTCGAGAATAGGCCTCCATTGATTTTCTTTTCTTGGCACAAGGAACAGTCTGGAATAAAATCCTTGGCCTTGTTCTGAAAGAGGAACCTTTTCTATAGCTTTCATTTGCATTAAGTAGGAAATTTGTTTCAAAACCTCTGCCCTTTGATTTGGTGGCAGGTCTGGCATGCCTTTTCTTTTTAGCAATGTGTGAAAATGGAACCTGTATCCTTTATCTATTATTTGCAGTGTCCATTTGTCTCTTGTAATACTGTGCCAATTTTCTGAGAATAAAGAAAGCTTTCCGCCCAAAGGTGCTTTTAATTGAGCCCTGGTATTGAGCCCTGGTTGGCGGAGTCAAAGCAAAGTCATTGAGTCTGTCCTTGTGCAGCTGTTGTAGGTCCTGCACTACCTCTCTGGTTGGGAGGCTGCCATTGATGTCCTCTGTAGGAGCCTCTAGCTTGCCCTCTACCTCTGGCACGCCTGTTCTTGCCTCTCTGAAATCTTTCTGTGTCCGGAAAGGACCAATTCTTGGTAGGCCAATTTCTGCTGAATCTTGGTGGTTGGACTTGTAGAAAATCTTTGACTGTTTGTACAGATTTTGCCTTTTCCTCAAATTTCTTTAAGACCTCCTGAGCAGTGGAGCCAAATAACTTTTGCTTTTCCAGTGGAGCATCCAGAAGCTTAGCTTTAACATGGTCTGGCAGGGATTGTTCCTTCAGCCAAGCATGTATGACTGCACCTGTCATAGCTGACCTACATGAAGCTTCCAATGCATCATAACCACACTGCAAGAAATGGTTGCTAACCTGCTGGGAGTTATGTACCAGATCCTGAAGTGATTTGCGATCTAGGGGTTCAGGTGAAGACAGTTTCTTATGCAATTCATCTAACAAATACTCTTGGTACTGTATCATATGAAATTGACAATTTAATGCCCTCATAGAAAGAATGGCAGAAGTATACACTTTTTTACCCCATCTCTCTAAAGCCCTGGACTCCCTTTCAGAGGGGAGTGGATTTTTAGTTGTGGCAACTGCAACCCCTTTAGGGCCCTGGGAAATAGTTTCTGGATCAGCAGAGTGGGCTTTGTAAAGAAAATGATGCGAGTCCGGGACCCTGTAGTACCTATCGGGTTTGACAGGGGCCGGAGGAAGAGTGTCAGGGGTTATGCTAGACTCAGAGTACACATCATCAATGACATTCAAAACAGGAGGAATAGCCAAAGGTCTATGCTGAGGTAAATGCAGAAAAGTTCTTAATCTTTTCCTGGAATCAGAGAATTCCTGGCCCTGCCATTTGAAATGCTCTCTCATAGTGTGAAGGGTCTCCCCAAAGGATAGTTCTTCAGGAGGGGAGGCCGTGGGGATACATTCCTCTGCATCAGAGTCCTCGTAGGCCGAAAAAGCCTCCTCTTGATAGTCCGAGAGAGCAGAGCCATCAGAGGCCTCCTCTGAGGAGTGGGGATCAGAGGGCTCAACCCTGGGCCTTTTGTCTAGATGAGGTTGAGAGCCCCTGTCTGGATGGGGTTGGGAGCCCCTAATTAAGGAAATAAGGTCCTCTGCTAAGGTTAGAATCTGTGAACTTGTAGAGGGTCCCTGAGGAATAACCCTGAGAGGCATAGCTTTTGTGTGTTTAGCACCTTTAGCCCTGGTGAATGCCTTTATGGACATGGATGCAGGAGGCCTGGCTGCACCACGTGCTGGTGTAGTTTTGTCTAGAGGAATGGTGTCGGAAGTTTCCAAGACACCAGTTTCTGAAGGAAATTCAATAACCGACTCAGCAGGGGCCTCCGGGGCAGAGGTTGTCGGTTGAGCGGTTTCGGGGGTCGGAAGTACCAAGGACTCTGTTTCAGCCGAGACCGAGACACTCGCGGTAGGCCTGGCCGTGGTTTCAGCGAAACCGCGGCCCGCGTGTGTCGGTCCTTGTCCTTCCGTTTCTTTGTTAAACGTGAAGTCGGAGTCTCCGACGGCATATTGTACGAAAAACTAGCCCCAAAAAATTCCTCTGCAATCTCCGCCCGTCGTCTAAGAGTGCGTCGGTTGAAGGAAGCACAGGCTGAACAGGCCGAGATGTCGTGGTCTGGGCCTAGGCAGGGGAGGCAGTAAGAGTGGAAATCCTTATGAGGTATTTGTTTCCCACAAGTTAAGCAATTATTAATTTTATCTGACATGGTCTGAGGCAAGAAAGCGTCCCCAACGGGGTACTTAGCTTTTGAAGTCTTCGGTAGCTGAATTACAGGAGCTGGCCGACCAGCACTTGCGAACTGCTTCTGCTTCGGGCACCAGGCGGCAAGAAAGACTGAGGAAGATGGCGTCTGCTGACGCTTTTATACCCCAGGTGCTCTGACGTCGGGGAAAGGGCGACATCAGCCGACGCCGGACCCAGACTTTGGAATCCGGCCGACCGAAGGGCTGCCTGAGGCAGGACAACCCATATGTGATGACTGCAGATGCATCCTTGAAGGACATCCACATTGTAGAGTATGTTTTCCCACCTGTTCAACTGCATGCAATAAATCCTGCATTTCTTTGCAATCAGGAGCTTCTGAGCTTGCAAGCATTTTCTGTTTGAACTGAGCCATTGAATATTGTTGGTACTTAAGCATGTGAAACTGGCAATTTAAAGCCCTTACTGCTAAAGTTGCAGAAGTGTATACTTTCTTCCCCCATCTATCCAAAGCTCTGGAATCTCTGTCACAGGGTACTAGATTTTTTGCAATGGAAGCCTTAACCCCTTTTGGACCCTGGGAAATAGTTTCTGAATCAGCAGAAGGGTTTTTATAAATAAACTTGTGAGAGTCAGGGACTCTAATACCTATCTGGCTTGGCTGGTGCAGGGGGCAAAGAATTAGGAGATAAGCTGGATTCAGAGAACACATCATCCCACAATATCTAGCACAGGTGGAATAGCCAGGGGCCTGTGCTGAGGCAATAAAAGGAAATCCCTGAGCCTTATCTTGGATTCTGAGTAATCCTGGCTTTCCCAATGGAAATGCTCCCTCATGGTATGTAAAGTTTCCCCAAAAGAATAATCCTCAGGAGAAGAGGCTGAAGGGATAGATTCTTCAGCATCAGAGTCCTCATAGGGGGGTAGAGAGTATCCCTGGTCTGAAGAGGAATCAGAGGAAATGGAAACCTGATCAGAGGAATCATGGTCTGTATCCTGCCTAGGCCTTTTCTCAGGAGGGGGATGGGAACCCCTTATTAGAGTAATGAGGTCTTCGGCCATTTTAAGCATCTGTTTCTTAGGCATGGAGGACTGTCCAGGAGAATGCTGTACTTGCTCCTTTGTCTTTAATGGTACTTTTGTCTTGGCTGTTGCTTTAACGGTAAGTTGTGAAGGTCTGAAAACACCCACAGAAGCCGATGCCTGCTCAGCGGCTCCGGACCCATCTGAGGGATTAGTTTCCATAGGCCCAATACCCCGAGTTTCCAGAGGCCTAGTTGTCTCCACGTGGGAGTCCGAGGCGGCCTGTGGCACTGAGGTAGCGGGTGTCAGGGGCTGCGAAAGCACCTCACCGAGAACCGGTGACTGGCCTAGAAGAGGTTTCGTCTTTTTTGGACCTTGGATGCCTGTCTTTATCCTTGTCTTTGCGTTTTTTCGGTACTGCGGTCGTCTGTTGATTCGACGGCATAGTATAATTGAACCTTCGGGCAAAATAGCGCAAAGTAAAATCAAAAATGTCTTTTTATAGTGCGTTTGTTAAATCTAGCACAAAACCGACAACTAGTGACATTGTGGTCAGGGCCTAGGCAAAGAATACAGTAAGAGTGGAAGTCCTTATGAGGTATTTGCTTCCCACAAGAAATACAATTATTAACTTTTTCTGACATTGGACTGAGGCAAGAAAAAACTTTCCCAAACGGGGTACTTAGCTTTATTGAAAACTTCGGATCTGAAAATCGACTTCGAAAATCACAGGAGTCGGCCGACCGGCACTTGTGAACTGCTTCTGCTTCGGGCACCGCGCGGCAATTAAGACTGGAGAAAATGGCGTTGGATGCATCTTATATACCCCTGGCGCACTGACGTCAGGGAAGAAGCGACAGCAACTGACGCCGGACTAAGACTTTGGAACTCTGGCCGACTGGGGGACCACCTGACGGCAGGATAACCCAAGTGTAATGACTGCAGCAGTGTAACACGAACATCCACATTGCAAAGTATGCTTTCCAACCTGTTCTGCTGCATGCAATAATTCCTGTAATTCTTTATTTTCCACACATTCAGGAATCAACATAATTTTCTGTTTCAATAATCCCATAACTTTCTGTTGATATTTAAGCATATGAAACTGGCAGTTTAAGGCACTAATTGCCAAGGTTGCAGACGTATAAACCTTCTTTCCCCATCTAACCAGTGCCCTGGAATCTCTATCAGAGGGGGTAGGATTCTTAACTGTTGAGGCCTTTACACCTTTGGGACCCTGGGTCAGCAGCAGGATTTTTGAATAAAAATTTGTGGGAGTCAGGAACCCTGTAATATCTGTCTGGCTTACTAGGAGCAGGAGGTAGGGAATCTGGAGCCATGCTTGATTCTGAAAACACATCAACAATGTCTAATACAATGCTGCAAACAACTCTTGATATTGAACTGTGGTCAGCGTACGTCTTGCTAGATTTAAACGCTTCTCACTTATCGCCAGTTATTTTGTGTTACTGTCAACAACTCCTGGTATTGCACTGTGTTTTTGCGTACTTATTGTAAGACCTAAACGATTTTCATTTATCGCCAGTTTTTATTACTTAATGACAGTGTTATTTACTCTGCTGATAGTCCATGCCCTTATGTTTTTTCTGAATGACCTATCCTAACCATAAGGCATGTAAGCGAGTATGTTTTGAACTGCTTTTTGCATTTTTGCGAGTATGTTTTTAACTGATTTTTGCATTTTTTCTGCTCGCATCTAGTCTAGCGTTTACTGCTTAGCTGGATAGAAATGAATCAAAGCTTGTACGCTCTCATTGTCTTTGTATTGTAAGGCAGGTATGCGAGTACGCTTTTGAAATGATGGTAGCGTTTTACTGCTTGCACCTGGTGTAGCGATTTATAATATTAGCTGGTTAAAACTAAATTTAAGCCTGTATGCTCTCTTTGTTTATGTATATAAAGCAGTTGTACTGGCTTGTTATATGGGGTACCTTAGCGATCCCTAGCAAACTCTCCCTGACTCACTCTGAGAAAGTTGCGTGTTCTTTTTAAACTGCCTGACACGCTAGCATGAGTGTGACTGACTAATTAGGATAGCTGCATGTTCTTTTACTATTCCCCGACATGCTAGCTTGAGGGTACCTATCGCACATACTCTCCTCTCTTTACTTCGCGCGCTAGGTTCCTAGCGTGTTTTCTCCCAGTGCTTTACCTACTTAAGCCCTCCAATACTCCTACCATCTGTAGCACGTGGGGAAAACAGTACTCCGTTTTACTCGCCTCAACTACTTTCCCTAGCCCATTAGAGTGTCTAACATATTTTATATGAGCTTCGCTTTTTAGAATTAACAGGTTTTAGTGTCCTTATTCTTACCGAAGCAGTACATAGTGTTTCTTTTCATAAATCCTCACCTACCCTTACTTAACTAACTCGTGCTTCCCCGCGCTTATTTTAGGCGGGTGTAGCACACTTTCCACTGCCTTAACTAGAATACTAGCTCAAGTCCAACGCCTAGGAGGCTCTACTCCTTCCTCCCCTACACAATTCTCATACAGATACTCTCCCAGCTTATGTTATTTAATTGCTTATTTTAGGCAGGTGTAGCACACTTTCCTCTGCCTTAACTAGAATACTAGCTCAAGACAATCGCCTAGGAGGCTCTACTCCTTCCTCCCCTACTCAATTCTCATACAGATACTCTCCCAGCTTATGTTATTTAATTGGCCTTGGTTTGTCCGCCCTCAACAGTGATACTCTTCAACTTACCTGGTCCACCATTACTGAATACCTGGTTAGTGGATCCATTAACACTATTTGGGTTTGTATTAGTACTCCCGCCTGTATATTCTATAGTAATTAGCGGAGATTGACCACTGTAGCTCTTGTAGATCTGTCTACTGATTTTGTTACAGGAATATAGTTGTATTTGTGTTATCCTGCACTGATTACTTCAGAATAATTGACACATGGCTGAATGATTTACAAGTTTATTGTTATCTTTGTGTATTTTACTTGCTTTTTTACAGTTTTTGTTGCTCTATATTATAACCCTCTTTTTTCTCCCTTCCATTTCTCAGCTCTTCTGCCTAGTGACCACCTGTAGGTCTGGGATTGAGTACCCTACCTAAGTCTCCCGCCACATACCCTACCTAGGGACCAAATCTTAACAATTTTGGAAAAGCCTCTTCCCATAAAGACGCAAGAAAGTATGTCCTTCAGCTCTTCAAGGTTTCTCAACATTGTGTAAGCTTTTCTAACCCTCAGCTATTGTTAATCTCAAAGCAAGTTCTGCCAGCAGCCAACCTTAGCTTCTCCCTTCCCCGACCACCAGCAACCTTTAGTAACTCTATTTACCTGACTCTCTCCACGTCCACTAGCCCAGTCACTAGCCCTGGTAGCAATTACCTGCTGAGTCCACTAGGTGGCTCCCTACTACCACAATTGCTTATCCTTGCAAACTTTTCTTTCCACATACTAAGTCCTATATTTCCCACTATTCTGCTACCCTTTTTGTGTTTTCCACCCTTTTCCTTTTTCTGCCTTTCTCAGCCTTGCCCCACTTAGTCCTCACTCTCCTAGCATTCCTCTATGTCCTCGGATTACTTACCTGTCCTATCAGCACCTTACTGATTGTTTTCCACTCAACCTCTCTTCTTTGGCTCTACCTGCTCCGTTCGCCCTGCGGGCTCACTCCGCTCCCCACCCTACCCCCAATTCCCACCCACCCCCAGGGGTCCTACTCTTATAGCTCCATAGCCACACCCCTATCCCTCCTGGCCTATTCCTCTCCTTCCCACCAAATTGTTGTCTAGCCTCTACACACCCCTTACACTCCCCCTTCTCTTTCTTAGCCCTAGGACCATACTTGTTCTATTACCTCTCTCCATTACCTACACTTCTCCTTATATATACTCTTTCCTCTCCAGCCATCCTTTCTCTACTCCCTATAGAATCTATTCCTACTTACCATCTGCTTTAAATTAATTTACTACCCCCACTATTTCCTTTCCACACTCATCTCTCTCCCCTTATACTTTCCTCTCTGCTTCCTCTCTTCTCAAATTACTAAATCATGACTCCCTACATACTAACTATGCCTTTACTCTCAGTCTTAATCATGACTACCCTTCTCTCAACGTACCATCTCACCTTTTTTGAAATTTCACTTAACAACTATCTTATCTCCTCACAAACACACTTCTACTAGACTCACTTTCACACCATACCCTAATGTTAATTCCACCCCTAGCTATCATCTATCTAAATACCACAGGCAACATCACCTTACCTACCCCATACTATCTAACAAAAAAACCAAAACCCTAACAATTCAAAAGAGGAACTTCTTAACTAAACTAGTTAATCCTACCCTACAAAATGGAGACATCCACCCCAACCCTGGCCCTAACTCACCACCTCCCCAAAACCACTCACCTAACCTCAATAATAACTTCCTTATAGGACACCTTAACATCCAAAGCATAAATAAGAAAATACCCTTCATCCATGCCCTTTTAGATACCCACTCATTTGACATTCTCTGCCTCTCTGAAACCTGGCTAAACACAGGCACTAAAGACTCAGAGATTATACCTCAAGGTTATAACATAGTAAGACAAGACCGCTTAAAACGCAAGGGTGGTGGAGTAGCAATACTTTTCAAAAATCAACTTAACATCACTACTCAACCAGCATGCCCAAACCAAAATAGCAAAACAGAAGCCATCATTATTAAACTCCAACTTAATACCAAAAAATCTATTTACATTATTTGTTTGTATCTTCCCCCAGGTAATAACATCCCAATATTAGAAGACTTTCTAAGTTGGGTTTCTACCACCTACCCCAAGAAACCATAATTCTTGGCGACGTTAACATAGACTGGAACACTATTAATAATGACAATCCCTCCTCTCATATTAACCTACATGGTTTCTCACAAACTATTACCTTAACTACAAGAGTCAATAAGCCCAGTAAGAAAGAGAGTATACTAGACTGGATACTCACAAATAAAGTTAACAAACAATATAAAGTAGGTACTTTGCCAGATGACATCAGCGACCACTCCTAACCTACATTACTAGACTAAAATCAGAATATGTTAACCTCCCAAATACAAGGCTAATTCGATCTCTCAAGCATTTTAACATAGACCTCTTTAAAGCTTATCTGAGAGCATGTAAATGGAATTGTTTAAAATCACTTCCCCTGGAGGAAGCAGTATTATTGTTTAATACTACATTCTTATCCATACTGATACACATGCTCCTGAGCGCTCTATTAGAATTAAGACCAAACCTGCCCCATGGCTGACCTCCAATACTAAAAAACTCATGCATGCTAGAAACAAAGCATGGACAAAATGGAGATGTGATAGACAAAACCCTGATTTAGTTAATTTCCGCCAGCTTAGAAATCTTGCGAAAACATCAATAATCTCTGACAAGAAAAACTTCTACTGTAAACTTCAGGAAACTCATATTAACAACTCCAAACAGTTCTGGTCCTCAGTAAATAGACTTCTCACCCCAGGGACTGCTAAAACTCCTTCCCTCTAAATACTGACCCAGAAACCCCTCTCCAGACTGCTAATGTCTTCAACTCTTTTTTCTCTGAAACTATTCAATCCTTAGCCAAACAAATGAACCCTAACAACTCTCATATACCAACTAACATAACTACCTCCTCTTTCAACTTCTCTCTAAAACCTATATCTACCTCTTTCATCTATAAACTCATTCACAAACTGAAACCCTGTACCCCTTCTGCTGACAAGCTCCCTTCTCTGTTCCTTCAGAAAGCTGCCAAAGAAATTGCATATCCTATATCCTTACTTAACAGAACTATCCAAGAAGGAACCATCCCTGATATCTGGAAAGTATCCTATATTATCCCACTGCATAAAGGTGGTAACGCCCTTGACCTTTCCAACTTTAGACCAATTGCCCTTCTCTCACCCCTAGCAAAGATCATGGAAAAATGTATTCATCAGCAACTTGTACACTCTCTCTCTCTTCACAGCATAATAGCAAACTGCCAGCATGGTTTCAGACCACACCACAGCACCACCACTGCCCTTCTATCCTTTGTAGATACTATCAACAAAAATCGAAACAACAACACTCTCTCTTCCGCTCTTTTCATTGATATCTCTAAAGCTTTCGACATGGTCAACCACTCACTCTTAATTCACATTCTTGAATCTCTCTCTTGTGATAAACTAGCCACTAATTGGTTTAAATCTTATCTTAGCAACAGACAACAAGCAGTAATATGGGAAAACCATATCTCATCACTCTTGCCTATTTCCATCGGAGTTCCCCAGGGCTCCATTCTGGGTCCACTTCTGTTCTCCCTCTTTATTAACGACCTTCAGACTGCTATCCCACAAGCTACCTGCATACAATATGCAGATAATTCTACCCTTATCTGCACAGCCCCTTCCTCTACTGAACTGACCTCATTGACCCAAAAGACCTTTAACACAGTAGAAACTTGGTTTTCTAGACGGTTTCTCCTACTAAATGCCAAAAAAACTAAACTCCTCCTCTTCTCCCCCACCACTCGGTCCCCTCCTTTAAACTTTATCATTTCTTCAAATAATGGCACAATCATCTCACCTGATCCTACCACTAAACTCTTAGGGATAACCATTGACAATAATCTTTCCTTCGATCAGCACATTAACAACACCATCAAGATTGTTAACAGAAAAATTGGATCCCTATATCGTATCAAACCTTTTCTAACCCCAGCAACTAGAACCAAAATTGCACAATCTCATCTCCTATCTACTCTCCTATATGCTTCCCCCATTTATACAAACCTTAAGAAAATCAATCTTAATAAACTTGCAACTTGTTATAACAACATAGCTCGCTTCGCCACTGGTAACCCCTTTAGGACCCACCATTGTACAAACCTAAAACAACTTGGCTGGCTCGAGTTTCAAAACTACCTAATAATCCCTCAACTCACTATAGCCCACAACATATTACACCTTCCTGACAACACCCCTATACTCTCTCAACTTCTAATCCCTTACAACAATCTCAACTCACTTCGCTCCTCTAGTAAACTCATGACAAAATCAATAAAGGTAAACAATACAGCAGGTGGTTCTCTATTCACTAACACTATAGGTAGAAGTTGGAATCTCTTACCTAGTGACATAACCTTGACTACATCCCTGCCTCAATTCAAACAGAAAATTAAACTTTACTACCTAAACCATTGGCTTTGTTCCTGCAGTACACCTGACTAACCTTTTCTCTTACACACTTCTTATCTCTACCTGTCTCTTTTTCCCCTCTTTTAACTGTTCTAATCTAACTATGCATAATTTATGTATAATTGCTAATAAGCAATTGCTAATATGTAATGCTAATATGTAATGAACTGCATACGGTAAATGAACTGCATATGGTATACTTGTTTCTCTTTAAAATTATCTTTCCCTCTGTATGGTCTCTTGACTTCCAATTTTTGCTATTTCTTAAGAGTAATGATTTTTTATGTAATGTACTTAGTATTTAGTGGAGCTTTTCTCCTCGGGCCTCTGCTGAAAATGGACATGTATCCAGCCAGACTAGCCCGGTCAACAAATGTAAAATAAAATAAATAAAATAATACAGGAGGTATAGTCAAAGGCCTATGCTGAGGAAAAAGGAAATCCCTAAGCATCTTTTTGGATTCCGAGAAATCCTGACTCTCCCAATGAAAATGTTCCCTTAAAGATGCAAGGTTTCTGCAAAAGAATAATCTTCAGGAGGAGATGCAGATGGGATGGATTCTTCTGCATCTGAATCCTCATAGAGTGGTATAGAAAATTCCTGATCAGAAGAGGAATCGGAAGAAATAGAAACCTAATCTGCAGATTCATAATCAGTGTCTTGTCTAGGCCTCTTATCAGGGAGGGGTTGAGAACCCCTAATCAAAGTAATTAAGTCCTCAGCCATTTTGATCATCTGTTTTTTAGGCATAGAGGCCTGAGCACGTGGCTCATGCACCGTTTTTTTTTAGCCTTAGAAGTTGCTTTTGTCTTTGCTTTTGAAGCTGTCGGTTTTATATAGAAATGTTGAGGCCTGAAAAAGTACAGTTGTGTACCTACCATAAATGTAGATGTTAGAGTGTATTCACTGTTGCAGTCATTACACTTGGGTTATCCTGCTGGCAGGGGACCCGGAGTCGGCTCGAGTTCCAAACTCTTGGTCCGGCGTCGGTTGCTGTCGCCTCTTCCCTGACGTCAGTGCACCAGGGGTATAAAAGCTGCAACAGACGCCATTTTCTTCAGTTTTTCTTGCCCCAGATGTCAGGTGCCCCCACATATGAAGGCTGTAAAGATAAAAATATGCCTAACAACCATGCATATATCACTAAAAACATTTCCTTCTTCTAAAAGCAAATACACCACATAGGTTGTATAGAGTCGAGAAGTACAGAATAGTCCCAGCAAAGAGGGGGATGGTGGGTGGATAACCAGGACTGCAACAGTGAATACACTCGAACATCTACATTTATGGTAGGTACACAACTGTACTATGTTCATTGTGTTTTACTACTGCAGTCATTACACTTGGGAAGAATCACAAAGCTTAGGCAGGGTGGCTGGGTCCAGATTGGATTTGGCGAGGCTAACAAGCCCTGCAGAATTGCAGTGGCAAAGCCTGCTCTGGATTTGGAGTAGAGAGGTAGTTGGTAATGCTTGGTAAAAGTGTGCACTGAGCTCCAGGTTGCAGCTTCTAATATGTCTTTGGTTGGTACCCCTCTGAGGAAAGCTGCTGAAGTGGCTGCTGCTCTGGTAGAATGAGGCCTAATGTCCTTAGGCACAGATTTGCCATGTTGTGCATAACAGAAGCGGATGCACTGTCCTATCCATTTGGAAATTGTCTGCTTTGTAATATGTTTTTCTTGTGATCCTGCAGCATATGCTACAAACAGTTGTTCAGTTTTTCTGAAAGCTTTTGTTTTGTCCAAGTAAAAACGTAGCTGCCTGTGAATATCCAAAGAGTGCAGAAGTCTTTCCCCTTTATTCTGGGGATTTGGGTAGAAAGTAGGCAAAATAGAAGTTATGTTCTTACCATAACGTTCCATGTTAGTTGTCTTCTTCTCGCCTTCTTCTTGCTGGATGGGTTCGGAGCCGACCTCGGCCGACTGCCACTCTAAAAGCTCGAGAGTTGGTTCCACCGGCTCGAGGCTCCCCTTATATCCCACAATGCTAGGCGTGAGTTACCTCAGATCTCGTTTGTAAGCTAACCCCAGCTTATAATAGTATGAGCATAACTATAACAAAGTCCACCTCTAACCAGGTAGAAAGAAGGGTGACCTATATCCTAATCCAGGAAATATGCACAACAGCATATGCCTAATAAAAGAGGTGGTAGAAAGAGAGGTCACAATCACAACTCCTCTAGGTCTGTCCAGGCCAGGGGCAGGAGGGTGGGGAAGAAGAAGGCGAAGAAGACAACTAACATGGAACGTTATGGTAAGAACATAACTTCTATATGTTAAGTTGTCTATCTCGCCTTCATTCTTGCTGGATGGGACCGCGTCCCTAGCACCTTGTCCCGGGTGGCCTAACGGAACAGACTCCTGAGAACAGTGGAACCAAAGTTAGCTCTATGCCTAGAAGCTAAATCCAACTTATAACGAGAAATGAAAGTGTGAGGAGTAGCCCAAGTAGCCGCTGCACAAATGGTGTCAATAGGCAGTCTGTCTTGGAAGGCTAAAGAAGTAGCCAAAGCTCTGGTGGAATGGGCCTTAGGTTTATTAGGCAGCTTTTGGTGTCTAATTTCATAAACAAGGGAAATCAGAGATGTTAGCCATCTAGATAATGAAACCTTAGAAACTGAAAGTCCCTTTCTGCCTTCTGCATAGGAGACAAACAGCTGGTCAGATTTTCTGAATTGTTTTGTTCTATCCAAATAGTACCTCAACTGACGATGAACATCTAGCCAGTGTAATTTCTGTTCAGACCT
Organism: Protopterus annectens; assembly: GCF_019279795.1. Lineage (NCBI taxonomy): Eukaryota > Metazoa > Chordata > Ceratodontiformes > Protopteridae > Protopterus > Protopterus annectens. Next base: position 261,554,695 of record NC_056749.1, read on the forward strand.
ATTGGAATATTCTGGAAAAAAGACAGGGAGGTCAATGCTTTGATTTAGGTTTGAAGTCGAGACTACCTTAGGCAAAAAGGATGGGTTGGTTCGTAAGGATACCCTGTCCTTATGGAACAATAGATAAGGAGGTCGACAGCTGAGTGCTTGAAGTTCTGAAACTCTTCTAGCTGAAGTAATAGCTACCAGAAAGAGAGTCTTCCATGATAGCAATTTTAAAGAACAGGAGGCTGCAGGTTCGAAAGGGGGAAGAATCAAAGAAGTAAGAACTAAATTTAGGTCCCAAGGAGAAGGAGGATTTCTTATAGGAGGTCTGAAGAAAAACTCCTTTCAAAAAGGCTTTGCAAAGCTTGTGGGACATTAAGGCAGACTCAGAAATACCCACATGAAAGTTAGAAATAGCTGCCAATTGAACTTTAAGAGTAGAGGAGATGAACCTGCATGGAAGAGTTCAGCTAGAAAATCAAGGACTATTTGGATGGAAGCAGTGAAAGGATCTATGTCCCTTCCTTGAGCCCAATATGTGAAGCGTTTCCACTTACTCAAATAAATCTTCCGAGTGGAAGATTTATGGGAAGCTATCAAAATATCTCGAACGGAGTGAGATAATTGAGGAAGCCTGGCTAAGGTTGGAACTGGAGGAACCAAGCAGTGAGGTTCAGAGAGGGCCGGGAGCGATGTAACTGACCCGACTGACGGATCAAAAGATCTGGAACTAGGTCCAGATGCCAAGGTCGCCCCAATAGAAATTGATGTAGAAAGGGGAACCACACCTGTCGAGGCCAGTAAGGAGCAATGAGGATCAATGAGGCCTTCTGAGCGATAGCTTTCTGTATCACTTGAGAGATTAGTGGGAAGGGAGGAAATGCATACAGAAGTCCCCGGGGCCAAACTTGGACTAGAGCGTCTCTGCTGGGTTGGCCTGGTAAAGGGAATAGAGTGAAATAATCTCTGCACTTGCTGTTTTGGGGAGTAGCAAAAAGATCGCAGCAAGGCTGACCCCACTTGAGGAAAATTTCTCTCACAACAGAGTCTTTCAGAGACCACTCGTGAGGCATGAGGATAGCTCTGCTCAACTTGTCCGCGATTTGATTGGACTTCCCGGGGATGTGCGTTGCTATCAGAAACCGCTGAGAAGAAATCGCCCATTGCCACAATCTGAGTGCTTCTCGACACAGGGGTAGGACCTGGTTCCGCCTTGTTTGTTGATGTACCACACTACAGACATATTGTCTGTCTGGATTGCAATCGTTCCCAAGGGAAGAGAGTCTTGAAGGGCTTGCAACGCTAAAAGCACTGCTCTCATCTCCAGAATATTTATGTGCAAGTGGCATTCGCTTGGTTGCCATGTGCCCTGGACCGCCCTGCCCTGATAATGCCCCCACCCGATCAGGGAGGCGTCCGCTGTCAGAGTAGCAACCGGAGGGTGGAACAAAGGGTCTTCCCAACAAGAGCTGAGGGGAAGACATCCACCACATGAGATGATTTCCATGCGCCTGCGTGATCATAATGGTGTGGGACATTGGAAGTTGCTGGTATGACCATTGTGTAAAGAGCATCCATTGAAGGATTCGCATGTGGAATCTGGCTAATGGAAGCAGAGGTATGGCCGCCATAATTCCCAACACTTTCAGAACTAACCTGGCTTTGATTCTGTTGTTGTTGAAAAGGAGTGAGACCAGTTTGTGTATGTCTGTTATTCTCTGATCTGTTAGTCTCGCAGACATGTCTACTGTGTCTAGATTTGCGCCTATGAAGGTAATAGTACGACAAGGCGACAAAACAGACTTTTCGCAATTTATTGAAATGCCTAACTTTTGACAAATGCGAAAAGTGTAATCCCTGGCCATCAGAAGGAGATGCTTGGTGGGAGCTGAGGAGCCAGTCGTCCAAATATGGAAACACCTGGAATCCTTGTCGTCTCAGATGAGAAGCTACCACTGCCATGCATTTGGTAAACACCCGGGGGGCAGTGGTGAGACCAAAGGGCAGGGCCCTGAACTGAAAATGACTGGTTACCAGCCTGAAGCGGAGGAATCTTCTGGAGCGTCTGTTCATTTTTATGTGATAGTACGCATCCTGAAGGTCTATAGTGCACATCCAGTTTCCTTTTCCCAATAGGGGAAGGATGGACTGCAGCGTGACCATCCGAAATCTTGTTTTCTTGACTGATCTGTTCAAGATACTGAGATCCAAAATTGGTCTCCAGTCCCCTGTTTTCTTTGGAACTAAAAAGAACCTTGAGTAGATTCCGGATCCTTGCTGGTCTGCTGGAACTGGCTGAATTGCTCTTTTTGCAAGCAGCTTTGAAATTTCCAAAACCGCTAGATCCCTTTGAGCGGGTGGAACATCTGGAAGGGATTTTTTTGATTGGTTCGGAATGCGAAGAAAGGGAATAGAATAGCCTTCGGAAATGACGGACTGTACCCATTTGTCTTGAGTCAGGGATAGCCAGGCTTCTGGGTACAGTGACAATCTTCCCCGACTGCCTCCGGGTGGGCAGTCGGGCAACACCTCAGGGATGCTGAAAGGGCTTATCAGAGAAGGCTTCTCGATTGCCCTGGTTCTGCGGAGCCCCCCTGCCTCGAGGGCGACGTCTACCATTGTTATTCCCGCCTCTGCCTCTGGCGGGAAACGACTTTGTGCCAGGCGAAGTCCCTTGAGATTGTTTACGGAACCACATTTTCCCACTTTTCTGGCCTTTGGGGTAAGGCCTAGAAGGAGTAGAAAACGGACTGACGGCAGAAAGAGTCTTGCCATCAGTCTCGCACCTAGTCAAGGTTTCTTTCACTTGAGGACCAAAGAGAGATGATCCATCAAACGGGAGTTAGTGAAAGACGCCTTGAAGGGTCCAAAATTGCATAGCCGCATCCAGGCATGCCTACGTAAGGCCACACCCGTCCCTGCGGCCCTACTCGCTCCATCAGCCGCATAAGAAAGGAGGCGCATGGAGGAGTTGGCTATGGAGTTAAGGGTAGCCAGCTGAGTGTTCATCTTATCTTGAAAACCCACAGCTGTAGGGTCCTTCAACATGTCATTCGCTTCTTTAATCAAGTCCCTTTGCAGACGAGTGAAATGCCACAGGTAGTTCAGCGACGCATAGCAAATGTCGCTGATGAGAACATCCGCTTCCGTACCTGTCCATGGACCTAGATTCCTTGTTAGGTGGATGGACAGGTACTGAAGGATCAGCTAGTTCCTTCTTAGTGGCAGCAGCTACCACCATAGCATCCACAGAAACTCCTTTTGTCAAGAACTGTTTGTCTGCTGGTGCCGTTATGAATTTTGAGGGTCTCCTGGGAGTGGGGTCCACTGAATCAGGAGCCGCCCATGCCTTTTAGCTACCACCTGCATGAGGGGTCAAAGGGGGGAGACACCCAGGAGGTGGAAGCACGAGAGCCATACGCCTCAAGGTACACAGATTCATCCTCCCAAGCGTTGAGGGCTGGCCAATTTCCCCTCTGTTTGAGGATTTGGAGAATGTGTGCAAAAGACACATCTTCAGAAGGGGAACGGGGAACCCTCGAATCCTCTAAATCTGTGTCAGATGTGATGGACTCAGGTGAGTCAATGTGTTTCCTCTTACACTTCCTCTTCCGAGGGGCTCTTCTGCCAAATCAGGAGAGGCCTCGGAAGAGGATGAAATCCCACAGGGGTTCCTGAGGAGCTGGCTCTCTGCGGTCCGGGATGAGGGAGTGAGTCGACTTGACCTAAGGCACCGTAGAGGGAGGGGCGGACGGAGCCGACTGTGGAGTAGAGCCAGGCTCTAACACACTCCGCATGACCTCGAACGCACCCCTGTCAGGCAGAGCCAGAGGTCCCCGCCCGAAGCTGAGAACCTCCCTCGGCACCGACAGTGATGGCTCCGAGGCCGATGTCGGAGCCGAACTCACCAGCGCCGAAGCTCCGAGAGGAAGAGCGGAGTCGGACAAGGGTCTGATGCCACTCACCCCCTCGGAGCCGACGAGGGAAGTTCGGCGCCGAGATTCTTCGAAAGAAGAAATCGGAGCCGACAACGGAGCCGAAGACATCTGTATCGGCTCCGACGCTACCACAGTCTCGGTTCAACGCCCGCCCGAGCTCAACGGAGTCGGAGGAGGAACATATTGATGGACAGGGGCAGGCATCGACTGATGAGTCGGGCTCTGAAGTATTTGGGCCAGTGCCTCGGACTTAAGAAGTCGACTCACTACCCTCTGAAGGTCATGATCCGACAGCCTCGATGACCTAGAGGAGTGAGATTTATGGCTCCGTTCAGACAGCAGGGGAGATACTGGAGCCGAATGAACGGAGCCAAGGGATGGTGACCTAGATGTCGGCTCCGAAGGTCTGGTCGGAGCCGACAAGGGAATTTCTACTACCTCGGCTCCAGCCGAGGGAACCACAGAAGCTGTAGACTCATCGGCTCCAGCCGGAGCCGATGCAGACATAGGTTTAGCAGCTTTAGGTCTCGGCTCAGTAGCTGGAGCCGAGGACCTAGAAGCCTTGGAGGGCTTCCCAGAGACAGAAAGGGAATCCTCAGGCTTAAGTAGACCCCTTAGGATCAACTTGTTCTTTCTTTCCTGCAGGACCCTGGGGCTGAAGCCGTGGCATACAGCACAGGAGTCCTGCAGGTGCAAAGGCCCAAGGCAGTAGACACAAGAAGTGTGACCGTCTGTCAGAGACATTTTCTGACAGCACGCATCACACTTCTTGAAACCTGAGACCTTTGTGTCTTTAGACATCCTAGACAAGAAAGTGTAACCACACACACTCAGTCAGACACACTGATTACACTTATCTTATTTTAAAACTCAAAAATAAAACAATTAACTAAAAGTTTTAATTAAGAGCACACACACCACTAGGGAATGGGGGAAGGCCAGAAGGCCCGAGAGAGAACTTTTAAATTCTTGTGGGAAAAAACGGATTTTCCAAAAACAGGGGTAGAAATCCACTAAACTAAGGGAAAAGTAGTTAAACTTAAAAATATAGGGGTTTAAGTATTCTAATTTTACTGAAAATACACTTACCAACAAGCCGGTAGAAAAACCAACACCTCGATCGCTGTAGCGGCAAACGAGATCTGAGGTAACTCATGCCTAGCATTGTGGGATATAAGGGGAGCCTCGAGCCGGTGGAACCAACTCTCGAGCTTTTAGAGTGGCCGAGTCGGAGCCGAGGTCGGCTCCGAACCCATCCAGCAAGAATGAAGGCGAGATAGACAACTTAACATTGAATAGTTTGCTTTAAGGCCACATTGGAAACTACTTTTGGCATGAATGTTGGGTTTGTCCTTAGAGAAACCCTGTCCTGGTAAAAAATGAGGAAAGGTTCCACAGCCATCAATGCCTGTAACTCTGAAACTCTTCTTGCTGAAGTTATTGCTAGGAGAAGAGCAGTTTTCCATGACAAGAATTTTAGATCAGATGTGCTGGCTGGTTCAAAAGGAGGCAGTGTTAGTTTTTCTAAAACAAAATTGAGGTCCCAAGTAGGTACTGGCACTCTCCTAGGGGGTCTTCTATTCTTTGCCCCTCTGAGGTACTGTCGTAGTACAGGATATGAAAAAATAGGAGGATCTGTACTGAAATGAGCTGAAATGGCAGAGGCATGGATTTTAATATAAGAAAAAGATAGGCCTTTGTCCAACATCTCAGTCAAGTATTGTAAAATCTGAGGCATATTAGGGACCAGTGGGTCGAGCCCTTGTGCCTGGTGCCAAGCACAGAATCTCTTCCATTTTTCCGCATAAGATTTCCTAATGCTGGGTCTCCTGGCTTCCAAAATTACATCCATAACAGCTTTAGAAAGAGGTGCAGTCTGAGTGGCTACATTATCTGCCATGCTGCCAGGTTTAAGGTTCTGAGTTGACTGTGCAGAATCTGATTGTTTTGCTGTGTCAGAAGATGAGGGATTTGAGGTAGAGGCCAAGGCGGGCCTTGGGACAAAATCTTTAGGATTGGGTACCAGTGCTGGCGTGGCCATTCTGGTGCAATCAGGATTATTTTTGGCCTCTGTTGTCTGACTTTTAGAAGCACCTTGGTGAGAAGAGGCATCAGAGGGAAGGCATAAACTGCCAGATTTTTCCAGTTGAAAGATAGAGCATCCACTTTCCATGCTTGAGAGTGAGAAGTCCTTGTGCAAAATTTCCGTAATTGGTAATTGTGAGGGGAGGCAAATAGATCTATGTCTGGGTGTCCCCATTCCTTTGTTATCATGTTGAACACTTGTGGATTTAGCTTCCATTCGTGAGGATCCATGAGATTTCTGCTTACTTCGTCTGCCAGCGTATTTTTTGTTCCTGGCAGGAATTGAGATTGCAGATGTACCTGGTAAGTCAGTGCTGTGTTCCACAAAGTCATGGCTTGTCTACATTGGGGGTGTGCCCCCTTGCTTGTTTATGTACCACATAACTGGTATTGTCCGTCTTTATTAATAATTGTCCTGGATGTATTAGGTCCTTGAAGGCTGTCAGGGCATTTTGTACAGCTAGCATCTCTTTTTGATTGATGTGAAGATGCAGCTGTTCCTTGGGCCACGTGCTCTGAATACATTTTCCTGCCATATGTGCTCCCCAGGCGTAATCCAATGCATCCGTTGTTATTGTCTGCCTGGCTGTAGGTAACGTGAAAGGCTGTCCCTTATTGTGGTGACAGGCCTGTGACCACCATCGAAACTCCTGTTGTAGGCAGGGAATTGAGGTTATGATGGCCTCTAGGCTGTGACAATGCGGAGTCCAAACACTTTTTAGATACCACTGTAGTTTCCTCATATGCAGTTTGGCATATGGAATTAGTAGAATGCAAGAAGCCATGAAACCCAGGGCCTGCAGAATTTTTCTTGCAGGGAGCTGGGTCTTTGTTGCCATCATTTGAAAGTACTGCGTCTGTTGCCTTTGTTTGTCTAGTGTGAGATAAGCCATCTGGGTAGTTGTATTCAAGCTTGCACCCAGGAATATTATCTCTTGAGAGGGCACTAATTTTGATTTATTTTCGTTTACTGTGTACCCTAGGCAAACTAGTAATCTTTTTAGAAACTCCAGGTGCTTTAGAAGAATGTCCTTGCTCTCTGCTTGAATAAGGCAGTCGTCAAAGTAGGGATATAGTTGAACTCCTTTTTGCCTGCAAAATGCAATTACTGGTGTCAGGCATTTTGTGAAGACCCTGGGCGCAGTAGATGAGCCAAAGGGCAGCGCAGAGAATTGGTAATGCATACAGCCTGCTAGAAATCTGAGGTATCTTCTGCACGACTGTCTGATTGGGACGTGCAGGTATGCCTCCTTGAGATCCAAAGTAACTAGCCAAGCTTCTTTACTCAGCATGGGCAAGAGTTGTTGCAGTGTTAACATTTTGAATTTTGGAACATCCAGGAAAGTATTTAGGGTTGACAGGTCCAGAATTGGTCTCCATGCTTTGTCCTTCCTGGGTACTAGGAAAAGTCATGAGTAAAATCCTAGGCCCTGTTCTTCTTGTGGAAGATTTTGAATAGCTCCCATATCCATAAGAGCAGCAATCTGTTTTTGTGCCTCTGCCCATTGGTTTTGAGGCAGGTTTGGCATACCTTTTGGTTTTGGAAGCGTGTGTAAGTGGAACCTGTACCCTTGAGAAACTATATTCAACACCCACTGGTCTTGGGTGATCATGTGCCAATTTTTTGAGAAAAGTGCTAGCTTTCCCCCTAGGGGTGCTGTCAACTGTTAAGTGCTTGGCATTTGTAGAGGGAAGTCATTGTGACCATTTTCTATAAGGTTGTGATTTGTCTTCTCCCCCTTTGGGGACTGAAGAACCCCATTGTTTAGGTCTGTAGGAGCCTTGGGGCTGCGATCTGCCTCTTGGGTGTCTGTATCTGCCTCTTTGTGGCCTGTCTGACACTGGAAAGGACCAATTTTTTGAAGGCCAGTTCCTGCTAAATCTAGGTGGCTGAACCTGTAAGAAATCTAACCGTTTGCATTGACTTTGCTTTATCCTCCATTTTCTTTAAAACCTCTTCTGCCTTAACACCAAACAAAGTATCATGCTGTAGTGGAGCATCCAATAATTTCATTTTAACATGGTCAGGTAAACTTTGTTCTTTCAACCAAGCATGTCTTCGAATAACTGAGCCTGTAACTGCGGCTCTACAAGAAGCCTCTAATGAAGCAAAACCACATTGCAGAGTATGCTTTCCCACTTGTTCAACTGCATGCAATAAATCCTGCATTTCTTTACAATCAGGACCTTCTGTATTTGTAACCATTTTCTGCTTTAACAATGACATGAGATACTGCTGATATTTAAGCATGTGAAACTGACAGTTTAAAGCTCTTACAGCTAAAGTAGCAGAAGTGTAAACTTTTTTCCCCCATTTGTCCAGAGTTCTGGAATCCCTATCTGAGGGGACAGGATTTTTGGCAGTGGAAGCTTTAACCCTTTTTAGACCCTGAGAAATAGTTTCTGGGTCCGCAGCGGGGTGTTTGTAAATAAATTTATGAGAGTCAGGGACCCTGTAGTACCTGTCTGGCTTTACTGGTGCAGGGGAGTAAAGAATCTGGAGACAGACTGGATTCAGAAAAATCATCAACAATATCAAGCACAGGGGGGGATAGCCAAGGGCCTGTGCTGAGGCAATAGAAGGAAATCTCTGAGCCTTTTCTTGGATTCTGAATAATCCTGACTCTCCCAATGGAAATGTTCCCTTCATGGTGTGCAGGGTTTCCCCAAAAAAAGAGTAATCTTTAGGCGGTGAGGCTGAAGGAATGGACTCTTCAGCATCAGAGTCCTCAAAGGGAGGGAGAGAATAGCCTTGGTCAGAGGAATAATCAGAAGAAATGGAAACCTGAACAGAGGAATCTTGATCAGTGTCTTGCCTAGGCCTTTTGTCAGGAGGGGGATGGGAGCCCCTGATTAAAGTAATAAGGTCTTCGGCCATTTTAAGCATCTGTTTCTTAGGCATGGATGACTGTTCTGGAGAAAGTTGCACTTGTTTCTTTGTCTTTAATGGTGTTTTTGACTTTGTCTTTGCTGCTGTAGTAGCTTTAATTGTAAGCTGTGAAGGTCTGAAAACACCCTCAGAAGCCGGTAGCTTGCTCAGCGGCTCCGACCCATCTGAGGTATATTTTCCGTAGGCCCAATACCTTGACTGTCCACAGGCCTCGGTGTGTCCAGGTAGCTGTCGGTTGTGGCCTGTGTTTCTGAGGCAGCAGGTGTCAGGGGCTGCGAAAGCGCCTCACTGAGAACCGGCGACTGGCCTAGAAGAGGCTTCGTCTGTTTTGGACCTCGGATGCCTGTCTTCTTCTTTGTCTTTGCGTTTTTTATACATTCCGGTCGTCGGTTGTTCCAACGGCATTATGTAATTAAATCTTCGTCCAAAATAATGTAAAGCAAAATCAAACTGACGTTTAATAGTGCGTTTATTAAATCTAGCACAAAACCAACAAATAGTGACGTCGTGGTCAGGGCCTAGGCAAGGAATGCAGTAAGAGTGGAAGTCCTTATGAGGTATTTGCTTCCCACAAGAAATGCAATCAACTTTTACTGACATCGGTCTGGAGCAAGAAAAAGTTTCCCCAACGGGGTACTTGGCTTTACTGAAGACTTCGGTTCTGAAATTCAATTTTGAAAATCTCAGGAGTGGGCCAACCGGCACTTGCGAACTGCTTATGCTTCGAGCACTGCGCGGCAATAAAGACTGAAAAAAATGGCGTTGGTTGCAGCTTTTATACCCCTGGCGCACTGACGTCAGGGAAGAAGCGACAGCAACAGACGCCGGACCAAGACTTTGGAACTCGGGCTGACTACGGGTTGCCTGCCAGCAGGATAACCCAAGTGTAATGACTGCAATAGTGAAACACGATTATCACCCCCCTCAGAAGCCGGTGCCTGCTCAGCGGCTCCAGACCCATCCAAGGGAAAGACATCCATGGGTACAATACTCAATCTTGCGGCATGCCAGACCCCACATGGGTCTCGGTAGAGGCCTGTGACTCGAAAGTAGCAGGTATCAGCGTCTGTGAAAGTGCCTGAGTACCGGCGACTGGCTTAAGAGAAGCCTTGTCGTCGATTCTGGACCTAGACGGTCTGTCCTTTTCTTTGCGTTTTTTTGTGAACTCCGGTAGTCTGATTGCTATCTGACGACATTTCAGGGTTACTAAATCTGTTTCCAAAATATTCTGAAGCAAAGATATACCGATGCTTAACAGTGCATTGGTTAAATCTAGCACAAAACCGACAGCAAGGCATGTTATGATCTGGGCGTAGGCAAGGAACACAGTACAAACGAAAATCCTTAGGAGGTATTTACTTCCGACAAGTAATGCAATTATTAACTTTTACTGACATCGGAGCAAGAAAAAGTTTCTCCAACGGGATGCTTAGCTTTAATTGAAGACTTCGGTTCTGAAACTCGAATGTGAAAATTTCAGGAGTCGGCCAACCAGCACTTGCTAACTGCTTCTGCTTCAGGCAACGCGCGGCAAGAAAGACTGAAGAAAACGGCGTCCGTTGCATGTTTTCTACCCCTGACGACCTGACGTCATGGAAGAGAAGGCAACCAACGCAGGACCCAAGACTTTGATATTCAGGCCGACTGAGCAACCTGCCAGCAGATTACCCAAACGTAATGACTGCAACAGTGAAACATGAAGAACATCCTCTGTTACTAACTACAGTATCCATTTAACCAGACTGATCTGTTCCAAATAGCTGAAAAAAAAAAGTGTCTTCCTGTCAGATTGATTTTGGACCGGAGCAGGGAAAAGGCAGGGAGGTGCAGGACAGTCACAGCTATTCCCTAGCAGGGGCAGGGTCCTTGAACTTTCTTGGCCTTCAGAGCTGGTCAGTTTATTACTGAGAACACAGGCTTTTCTTCTTTTGAGTTTTTGATTGTTCCTGTTTTGAAGGAAGGTCCAAGACTTGCAAGGGTAGCTCTCATGTTGTATATGGGAGGAGGGGGAAGGACAAGACTTATTTCCCTTTCTGATCTAGTTTCTTGGACAGTTTCTCAGATCAAGATCCAAAGAGCAACACCTTGCCCGGTGGGGCTTTAAGGAAAGTACAGTTGTGTACACTTACCATATTCACTGTTGCTGTCATCACACTTGGGTTATCCTGCCAGGGGTAGCCCTCAGTCGACCTGAATACCAGAGACTTAGTATTTCTGCGTCAGTTGCTGTCGCTTTGGGACTGACATCAGGTAGTCAAAAACAGGCAGCCAGCGGAATTACATCAGTTTTTCTTGCCTCAAATGTCAGGAGCCCCCAAACAGGGAGCCAAGTTATGGTGGAAAAAACACCACCAGTAAAAAGTAAATACCAATAGCCTTGTAAGGAGTGAGTAAGAGAAATAGAGAAGGGGAGAGAGAGAAAGAGAGAGAGACAAGGGGGCTGGAGGATGGGAAACCAGGACTGCAACAGTAAATACACTCAAACATTTACATTTATGGTAAGTGTACACAACTGTACTATGTTCTTCGTGTTTCACTGTTGCAGTCATCACACTTGGGTTGATTCCCAAAGCTGAAGAAAGGGCGGAGGCAGTCAACAATAGTTTGGGCTGGCTAGCATGCCCTGCAGGATTGCTGTTGCAAAGCCCGCCCTGGATTTGGAAAAGAGAGGCAGGTGGTAATGCTTGGTGAAGGTGTCAACAGAACTCAAGTAGCAGCTTCCAGAATGTCCCTGGTAGGGACTCCTCTGAGAAAGGCTGTAGAGGTTGAACTGCCCTAGTGGAATGTGTTCTGACCCCCTGAGGGGGTGGTTTCCCATGGTGTTTGTAACACAAAAGGATACAGTGTGCTATCCATTTGGAGATGGTTTGTTTTTATATTGCCTTGCCCTCTGCCCCTGGTGCAAAGCTGCCTAGTAACTGGTCAGATTTCCTAAAGAACTTAGTCCTATCAAGGTAGGATCTGAGCTGTCTGTGCACATCTATAGTGTGCAGGATCCTTTCTCCCTTAATTTCAGGATTAGGGAAAAAGGTGGGCAAATGGTTAGATTGGTTGAGAGCCACACTGGACACCACTTTAGGCATAAAAGTATGGTTAAGTCCTGAGGGAAACCCTGTCAGCATGACAAATAATGAAGGGTTCCACAGCCATAAATGCTTGCAGCTCAGACATTCTTCTAGCTGAAGTGATGTCCAGAAGCAAGGCCATTTCCCAAGAGAGGAATTTTAACTCAGCTGACGCTGCAGGCTCAAAAAGGGGAGGGGGGGTAACGTGAGTTTTCCAATTAAGGTCCCAAGCAGGGGTGGGGGCTCTTCTTGGTGGCCTTAAGTCGTTAGCCCCTCTCAGGAACTGTTTGATGAGAGGTTGCGAGAAGAGAGGTGGCTCAGTGCTGTAATGAGTAGAGATGGCAGAGGCATGGACCTTAATGGAAGAGAAGGATAGGCCTCTGTGGAGTAGGTCTGCTAGGTAACCCAGAATGAGAGATAAGGAGGGCTGTGCTGTATCTGCTCCTTTAGAGTGAATCCAGGAACAATACCTTTTCCACTTATCAGCATAGGATTTCCTTGTACAGGGTCTTCTGGCTTCACAAATGACATCCAGCACCTGCTTGCTTAGGCTGGCCACTGGAGGAGAATTCAAGGAATAAGCCAGGCTGCAAGGTTCAGGGTTTGCAATTGCGGATGCAAGATCTGTCCCTCCTGAGTGAGGAGGGTTGGGATAGTACAGTTTTGTACCTACCATAAATGTAGATGTCCGAGAGGAATGCATCTGCAGTCTTTACAAATGGGTTGTCCTGTAGTCAGGCAGCCCTTCGGTCGGCCGGATTCCAAAGTCTGGGTCTGGCTTCGGCTGGTGTCGCACTTCACCCGACGTCATTGCGGCAGTTCTTCAGGTATAAAGGCATCAGCCGACGCCATTTGCCTCAGTGTTTCTTGCCCCAGATGCCAGGTGCCCTCTTGGTTGGCTAAATTTGGATAAATGCCAAAGTTTCCAAATGGTAGAGAGCAAACACACAAAAAAAACATGTATGTACATATATACAAACAAATACACCATAATAGATCCCCCCAAGCTAGCTGAAGATTGGCAAGTACCCTAGGAGTACCTCAGAGGGGAAGGAGGGTGGGTAATCCTGACTGCAGATGCATTCCTCTCGGACATCTACATTTATGGTAGGTACAAAACTGTACTATGTCCTTCAAGGATGCATCTGCAGTCTTTACAAATGGGTAGAATACCATAGCTAAACTAGGGGAGGAGGTGATGAGAATAGATTATGGTGTAGTCAGGATCCCTTGCAAAACAGCAGTGGCAAAACCAGCACGGGATCTAGAGTATAGAGGTAAGTTATAATGCTTGGCAAATGTATGCACGGAGGTCCAAGTAGCAGCCTCTATAATGTCCTTGGTAGCCACTCCTCGTAAGAAAGCTGTGGTAGTGGCTGTGGCCCTTGTGGAGTGAGGTAACAAAATCTAATGCAATTTCCTATCCATTTGGAGATTGTCTGTTTAGAAATTGGTTTTCCTTCTTTTCCTGTTGCATAAGCTTCCAGAAGCTGGTCAGTTTTTCTATTGTTTTTTGTCCTGTCCAGGTAGTAGCGTAATTGCCGGTGTACATCCAAGGTATGTAAGAGCTGTTCTCCCCTGTTCTGTGGATTGGGGAAGAATGTAGGAAGGTGGATAGCCTGATTTAAAGACACTCTGGATACCACCTTAGGCATAAATGTAGGATTTGTTCTCATGGACACTCTATCTTGATGGAAGATCAGGAAGGGTTGTACTGCCATTAATGCCTGTAGTTCAGAGACCCTTTTTGCTGAAGTTATTGCCAGCAGGAAGGCAGTCTTCCAGGATAAGTATTGCAAGTCTGCTGTAGCTGCTGGCTCGAAAGGAGGTAAAGTCAGTTTTTCTAGCACAAAGTTCAAGTCCCATGCTGGCAATGGAGGTTTCCTGGAAGGTTTTACATTTTTAATTCCCCTCAGAAACTGTCTGAGCAGAGGATGCGAGAAGACAGGAGGATCCAAGCTGTATTGTGCTAAAATAGCTGATGCATGTATCTTGATGGAGGAATAGGACAGGCCTGTATGGAAGAGCTCCGCCAAGTACTCCAGGATGTTGGCTATGTTCACCAGTGTCACATCTTGCCCCTTTGCAGTACTCCAGATGAGATATCTTTTCCATTTTGCTGCATAATTCTTTCTTGTTGAAGGTCTACGAGCCTCCAGGATTATGTCCTTAACCCTTTGGGATAAATCTGGGTTAATTTCTGTTATGTAATGTTCCAGGCAGTTAGCTGCAGAGTTTTTAGGTTTGGATGCAGAATGTTGTAGTTGTTCTGTGTCAGCAGTAATGGGATCAGGGGCAGTTTCCATATTTGTTCCCGGGACATGCTCCGCAGCAGTGGATACCAATATTGTCTTGGCCAGTCTGGGGCTATCAGAATGATCCTCGGACGTTCCTCTTTGATCTTGAGAAGCACCTTGTGCATCAAAGGAAGTGGTGGGAATGCGTATGCTGTCAGGCTTTTCCAACTGAAGGATAGGGAGTCCACCTTCCAAGCAAGTGGGTGGTAAGTCCTTGTGCAGAATTTCTTCAACTGGTGATTGTATGGGGATGCAAACAAGTCTATTTGTGGTAATCCCCATTCTCTTGTGATGGTTTTGAAGATGTCCGGATGCAGCATCCATTCGTGGGCATCTGTTGTAGTTCTGCTTAATATGTCTGCTAGAATGTTTTCCTTCCCTGGTACATAAATTGCCTGTAACTGAATGTTGTAGCTCAGAGCCACATCCCATAGGTCCAATGCCAGCCGGCATAGGGGGTATGAGTGTGTGCCTCCCTGTTTGTTCATGTACCACATAACTGTGGTGTTGTCTGTCCTTATCAACAACTGGCCTTCTTGGAGAAGAGGTCTGAATGCCTGGATTGCCAATTTTACTGCCATCATTTCTTTTAGATTTATGTGCAGATGCAGTTGGTCTTGAGCCCATAGGCCTTGAATGCACTTGTCCATCATGTGTGCCCCCCAACCGAGGTCTGAGGCATCTGTCGTGATAGTTTGTCTTGGTTGACTTTTGCAGAAGGGCAGTCCTGTGTTTGATTGACAGGCCTGAGACCACCATAAGAACTCTTGTTTCAGGCATGGGATCATTGGAATTTTGGTTTCCAGGCTGTGCTTGTGCTGAGACCACAAATTCTTTAGGTACCACTGTAGCTTTCTCATATGAAGCCTGGCATGAGGGACCAGTATTATGCAGGATGCCATGAAGCCTAGAGCTTGTAGCACTTTTCTTGCAGTTAGATGGCTCTGCTTTGTTAATGCCAAGAAATAGAGAGGAAGTTGCTCTTTCTTTTCTGCAGTTAGAAATGCCATTTGTTTTGATGTGTCCAGTTCTGCTCCCAGAAAGGTTATTATTTGGGATGGAATCAGCCTTGACTTTTTGGTATTGACTGTGTATCCCAGGGCTTGTAGCAGGTAGATGACTCTTTGTAAGTCTTCTGTTAATTTGTTTTTGTTGTCCGCTTGTATCAGGCAGTCGTCCAGGTAGGGATAGATTTGAATTCCCTGAAGTCTGCAATGAGCGATTACTGATGCCAAGCATTTCGTGAACACTCTGGGCGCAGTAGATAAGCCAAAGGGCAATGCTGAGAATTGATAATGCTCTGATCCTGCAAGAAATCTGAGGTATCTTCTGCAAACTGGTCTTATGGGGACGTGCAGGTATGCCTCCTTGAGATCTAGAGTTACCAGCCAAGACTCCTTGCCCAGCATGGGAAGAAGCTGCTGTAGGGTCAACATTTTGAATTTTGGAACAATGAGGAATGTGTTTAGAGCGGACAGGTCTAGAATAGGCCTCCATTTGTTTTCTTTTCTTGGTACCAGGAAGAGCCTGGAGTAAAATCCCTTCCCTTGCTCCATAAGTGGTACCTTTTCCACAGCTCGCATTCTTAATAATTGAGATATTTGTTTTAGAGTTTCTGCCCTTTGAGAAGGTGGTAGGTTTGGCATTCCTCCCTTTCTTGGTAGTGTATGGAAATGGAACCTGTAACCTTTGTCTATAGTCTGCAAAATCCATTTCTCTCTTGTAATGCAGTGCCAGTTTCTTGAAAATAATGTTAGCTTTCCGCCTAAGGGTGCTTCTAGTTGTTTCCTGGTAGGCGGTGCCACCGCCAAGTCACTGTGATTGAGTTGTTGTAGTGGTGGTGGCTGTATCCGTGCCTCGTTGGTTGTTACCCTGCCACTGGCGACCCCTGTAGGCACCCCTGGATTGGTTTCTGCCTCTAGAGCGCCTATTCCTGCCTCTTTGTGGCTTAGAGGAGTCCGGAAAGGACCAATTCTTGGAGGGCCAATTCCTGCTAAACCTTGGAGGTTGAACTTGTAAGAAATCTTTTACTGTTTGCACAGATTTTGCTTTTTCTTCCATCTTTTTCAGCACCTGCTGTGCGGGGGCACCAAATAAATTGACCTTGTCCATAGGTGCATCCAAAAGCTTAGATTTGACACGGTCTGGTAATGCCTGCTCTTTCAACCATGCATGCCTCCTGATAACTGTGCCAGTCATGGCTGATCTAAAGGAAGCCTCCAGTGCATCATAGCCACATTTCAAAGAATGGTTACTAACCTGCTGTATGTTATGTAACATTTCTTGAACATACTTTTTATCTAAAGATTCTTCAGAGGACAGCTTTTTAGTCAACTGGTCAAGCATAAACTCTTGATATTGAATCATATGAAATTGGCAGTTCAAAGCTCTAGCTGACAAAGTAGCAGAGGTGTAAACTTTTTACCCCATCTCTAAGGACCTGGATTCCCTTTCAGACGGGAGGGTTTTTAGAAGTAGCAGCTGCTACAGCTTTAGGGCCCTGGGAGATAGTCTCTGGATCTGCAAAAGGGGCCTTATATAAGTGGTGATGAGTGTCCGGGACCCTGTAGTACCTATCTGGCTTAGCAGGAGCCGGAGGTAAAGTATCAGGAGTAGTGCAAGCATCATTAAATGCATCATCAACAACAGATAGAACTGGAGGAATAGCTAAAGGCCTATGCTGTGGCAAGTGTAGAAAGGTCCTAAGCCTTTTTCTAGAATCTGAGAAATCTTGGCCCTGCCACTGAAATTGTTCCCTCATAGCATGCAAGGTTTCCCCAAAGGAAAATTCCTCAGGAGGAGAGGCTGAAGGGATGGACTCCTCAGCATCAGAGTCTTCGTAAGGAGAATAAGAAGCCTCAGGAGGGTCTGTATGTTCTGAATCATCAGAGGAATCATCTGTGGCTACTGGCTCAGGGGGCTCTGCTCTAGGTCTCTTTTCTGGAGGAGGGAGAGATGCCCTGTCCGGATGAGGCTGGGATCCACGAATTAAAGAGATGAGATCCTCTGCCAAAGAAAGCATATGGGAGCTGGTGCTGGGCCTGTGAGGGGGGGGGCTTGGCAGCCACAGGTTTTGAAGTTTTGGCTGCTTTAGCCCTGGCAAAGGCCTTAATAGACATAGCTGGAGGAGGCCTAGCAGCTCCACGTGCAGGGGTAGAAATATCTAGGGGAATGGTGTCTGATAAATCCTGTGAAACCGCAACAGAAGGCTGGATTTCAGAAGCCGTTTCTACCAGGATAGAAGAGGCCACGGTAGAAGGCAAGTTATCGGCTGAAGAAAGAACTGCTTGCTCGGTTTCGGCCGAAACAGAGACACTCGTGGTTTGCTTAACCGCGGTTTCAGCCGAAACCGCGGACCGCGAGTGTCGGTCCTTTTCTTTGCACTTTTTGGTTATTTGCATAGTCGGAGGATCCGACGGCATAATGTAGGCAAAATCGGAGCCGAAAATCTGTTCAGCAATGTCCGAGCGACGTTTAAGCGTCCGTCGGTTAAAAGAAGCACAGGCTAGACAAGCTGCTACGTCGTGGTCTGGGCCTAAACAATGAATGCAATAGGAGTGGAAATCCTTATGAGGTATTTGTTTCCCACAAGATAAACAGTTATTAACTTTCTCTGACATCGGCTGAGGCAAGAAAGAGTCCCCAACGGGTACTTAGCTTTATAGAAGTCTTCGAAGTAGTATTCGGTAGTAGTAATCTCTGGATCTGACCGACCGGCACTTGCGAACAGCTTCTGCTTCGGGCACCACGCGGCAAGAAAGACTGAGGAAAATGGTGTCGGCTGATGCCTTTATACCCGAAGAACTGCCGCAATGACGTCCGGTGAAGTGCAACACCAGCAGAAGCCAGACCCAGACTTTGGAATCCGGCCGACCGAAGGGCTGCCTGACGACAGGACAACCCATTTGTAAAGACTGCAGATGCATCCTTGAAGGACATCTGGGGTAGGTGCCATGGTGGCACCAGTGACAGACTGTGCAGTAGTGGTACCAGTGTTGGCGTGGCCAGTCTGGGGCAATCAGGACTGCCTTTGGTCTTTTCTGCCTTATCTTTAGTAGTACTCTTGTAAGAAGAGGCAGAGGGGGAAATGCATAGATTGAGAGGTTCGCCCACTGGAAGGCTAGGGCATCCACTTTCCAGGCCTTGCTGTGAAGTTCCCTGGTGCAGAATTTATTAAGTTGGTGATTGCAGAGGGATACAAATAGGTCCACCCTCGAGGTACCCCATTTCTAGGTTAGAAGGCTGAAGGTGTTGTGGTCTAATTGCCACTCGTGTGGGTCTAGGAGATTTCTGCTTAAGTAGTCTGCCAGAGAGTTTTGTTTGCCTGGCAGGAATTGAGCTTGCAGGTGAACATGCACAGCTGAGGCCATGTTCTACAGGGTCATGGCTAACCTGCAGAGTGGGTTCCACCCTGCTTGCTGATGTACCACATGACTGTGGTGTTGTCGGCTTTTATTAAAAGGGGCCCCGGTGAGAGTAGGGATCTGAAAGCTGTCAGAGCTTGCTGAACAGCTAGCATCTCTTTTTGGTTGACGAGCAGATGAATTTGGTTTGGGCTCCAGTGGCCCTGAATGCACCTGTCGTCCAGATGTGCACCCCAGACATGGTCTGATGAGTCTGTAGTTAGGGTCTGGGCGATGTGGGGTTGTGTAAAGGGAAGTCCCTTGTTGGGGTTGCATGCTGCTGCCCACCAAAGAAACTGTCCCGAGACAAGGTATTATAGGTATGATAGTTTCCAGGTCTTGAGAATACTGGCACTAAAAGACTTTTTAAGTACCACTGAAGTTTCCTCATATGCAGTCTGGCATAAGGAATTAGCAGAATGCAGGAGGCCATGAACCCTACAGCCTGCAGCATTTTCCCTGCGGATAGCTGGGTTCTGGTGGCCACTTGAATGAAGTAGCCTATCAGATAGGCTTGTTTTTCTGGAGTAAGGAATGCCATCTGGGATGCTGTGTCCAAGCTTGCTCACAGGAATACAATTTTTTGACAAGGGACTAGTTTTGATTTCTTTTCGTTGATAGTGTACCCCAGGGAGGTTAGAAGGTCCTTTACAAATGTCAGGTGCTGCAACAGCTTTTCCTGACAGTCTGCCTGAATCAGGCAATCATCCAAAGTAAGTGTACATTTGAATCTTTCTCGGTCTGCAATAGGCAATGGCTGGAGCCAGGCATGTTGTGACAACTCTGGGAGCAGTGGATAAGCCAAAGGGAAGTGCAAAGAACTGATAATGCATAGACACTGCCCTAAAAAGTAGATATTTCCTGCAGGAGTCCCAGAGAGGGATGTGCAGACAGGCTTCCTTTAGGTCTGGGGTGGCTAACCAGGCAACTCTGGACAGCATAGGGAGAAGCTGCTGTACGGTGAGCATTATGAATTTTGGTGCCACCAGGTAGGTGTTTAGAATGGATAGATATAAGATTGGGTGCCAGGTGCCCTCTTTTCTGGGTACCAGGAAAAGTCGAATAAAACCCTTGGCCTATCTGTTCTGCAAGAACAGGCTGAATTGAATTGCCCTTATGGAGAGCAGGGACTGAACTTGGTTTTGTGCCTCTGCCCACTGGTATGGAGGAAGGTCTGGGAACCCTTTTGGTGTTGGCAGCATGTGGAATAAAATTTGTACCCCTGGGATACTATGTTGAGGACCCATCGATCGCTGGTGATGGAGTTCCAGTTTTTTGCATGGTGGGCAAGTTTTCCTCCTAGGGGCACAAGCAATTGGGCAGAGGTGAGGAGTGGCGTTGACATGTCATTGTGAATTCTTTCCGTAAGGGGGTGGCTTAGCACTCCCTGTTGTAGAAGTGGAGGTACTCCATTGCTTAGATCTCTGCATACCTTGACACTATAATCTGGGGGGAGGGTCCATTTCCCCTGGGTCTAGTTTGAGATGGCCTTGAGGGAGCTGGAAAGGACGAATGTTTCAAGGGGCAATGCGTACTGAATCTTGGAGGCTGCACTTGCAAGAATTCTCTGTCTTCTTTGACAGTCTGCATAGACTTAGCCTTTTCTTCCATCTTTTTTAAAACCACTTCTGCTGTGGTGTCAAACAGTTTGTCCTTTTCAAAGGAGCGTCCAATAATTTTGATTTGACATGGTCTGGCAAGGTCTGTTCCTTAAGCCAAACATGCCTTCTAAGTACAAGATGCTTCAAGGGCATCAAACCCACATTGCAGGGTATGCTTGCTGACTTGGCTTGCAGAATGCGTAAGCTCCTGTAATCCTTTATCTTCTGCACAGTTAGAAAAGGTAGATAACTTTTGCTTAAGTTTCATAGTATGTTGTTGGTATTTCAGCAAGTGAAACTGACAATTCAATGCTCTAATGGCAAGATTGCAGAGGTGTATACTTTTTTACCCCATCTGTCTAAAGCTCGAGAATCCCTGTCCGAAGGGGTGGGATTCTTGGCTGTAGTGGCGTTTATTCCTTTAGGTCCTTGGGAGATGACCTATGGGTCAGCAGTAGGATTTTTGGAAAGAAATTTGTGATTGTCAGGGACTCTCTAGTACCTGTCTGGTTTCCTTGGAGCAGGGGGTAAAGTATTAGGAGTTAGACTGGATTCCATAAAGACATCACCCAGAACAGGAGGGACAGCCAAGGGTCTGTGCTGTGGTAAATCTAAAAATTCCCAGAGTCTCCTTTTGGAATGAGGATAATCCTGGCATTTCCAGTGGAAATGCTCTCTCAAAGTATGTAGGGTTTCAGCAGTAGGATTTTTGGAAAGAAATTTGTGATTGTCAGGGACTCTCTAGTACCTGTCTGGTTTCCTTGGAGCAGGGGGTAAAGTATTAGGAGTTAGACTGGATTCCATAAAGACATCACCCAGAACAGGAGGGACAGCCAAGGGTCTGTGCTGTGGTAAATCTAAAAATTCCCAGAGTCTCCTTTTGGAATGAGGATAATCCTGGCATTTCCAGTGGAAATGCTCTCTCAAAGTATGTAGGGTTTCACCAAAAGAAAAATCCTCTGGAGGGGAAGCAGAAGTTATGGATTCCTCTGCATGTGAATTATCATAGGCAGATAAGGGCATGTCTTCATATTCAGAAACCTGAGTCGGACTCTTGGTCAGTTAAAGCTGCTGGGGACAAGTCTTTTTCTTTTAGCAGGGGAAGGCTAGCTTCCCTCAATTAGCATGATCAGGTCTTCTGCCATTTTAAGCATTTGAGATTGTGGCAAGGAAGCACGCGCTTGAATTTGGGCCATTTTTTTTTAGGTGTAGCTCGTACTCTCTGCCTTATAAACTCAGTAGTTTTAGAAAGAACTGAAGACGCGAAAGACATCCGTTTGTGTTGAATATCGGTAATATGAATTACTTCCTCAGAAGCCGGTGCCTGCACAGCGGCACCGGACCCATCCAAGGTAGAGACATCCGAAGGTTCCGTAGTCAAACAAGAGTCTCGCAGCATACCGGACTCTGAACAGGTCTTGGCAGCGGACTGTGAATCCATCGAAGCAGGCATCAGGGCATCTGAGTACCGGCGAACTACCGACTAGCTTAACAGAAGTGTCGTCGGCAGTTTTGGACCTGTACGGTGGTCTGTCTTTATCCTTACGTTTTTTCGGAAGATCGGTAGTTGGTTGGCTTACAGAAGCCATTTCAGAATACGGAGATAGAGAACGAAAGTATTTAGCTATAACAAGGGCCCGACGACGAATAGTTCGGGCGTTGAACAAAGCACAAAACCAACAGCGAGGTACGTCATGGTCTGGGCCTAAACAGGTGACAGTAAGAATGGAAATCTTGGTGTGGTATTTGCTTTCCATAGGTGAGACAATTGTTAACTTTTTCCAACATCGGTTAGAGCAAGAAAAAAAGGATCCCCAACGGGGTACTTGGCTTTAGAAGACTTCACGATGATTCAATTTTGGAAACAAAAATTCAGGTAGCGGGAGACCAGCACTCAAGCGAACTGCTTCTGCTTCGGGGTCCTCAGCAAGAAAGACTGATGTAATGGAGTCGCCTGCCTGTTTATAACCCTGATGACCTGACGTCAGTCCCCAAGCGACAGGAAACGACGCAGAAATACTAAGTCTCTGGTATTTGATCAGACAGAGGGCTTCCCCGGCAGGATAACCCAAGTGTGATGACTGCAACAGTAAAACACGAAGAAAGTACAGTTGTGTACACTTACCATAAATGTAGATGTTCGAGTGTCTTCACATTTGCAGTCATCACTGTAGGGTTCTTCCTGCTGGCAGGCAGCCCTCGGTCGGCCAGAATCCCAAAGTTCGGGTCCGGTGTCGGCTGTTCAGTCATGCTCCCTGACGTCAGAGCGCCAGGAGTACAAAGCTGCCAGCTGACGCCATGTTCTCCAGTTTTTCTTGCCCCAGATGTCAGGTGCCCAAAAGTGTAGGCTAATAGTAAAACAAAAATGTAACATACAACAAATCCCATACTCTGTAGCAAATACATCTCAGAAGGGTGAAGTAGGAAACCATAGTAAGGAAAGTGTAAGAGGGGACAGGAGGGTGGGTAACCCAGACTGCAACAGTGAAGACACTCGAACATCTACATTTATGTTAAGTGTACACAACTGTACTATGTTCATCGTGTTTCACTGTTGCAGTCATCACTGTAGGGTTGAATCCCAAAGCTGAGATAAAGGGTGGTGTTTATAGAGAAGGGGCGGCTAGAAGGCCCTGCAAGACTGCAGAAGCAAAGCCTGCCCTAGACTTAGAGTAAAGAGGGAGATTATAGTGCTTAGAGAAAGTATGCACTGAACTCCAAGTTGCAGCTTCCAAAATATCTTTGTTAGGTACTCCCCTGAGAAAGGCAGCTGAAGTAGCAGCAGCTCTGGTAGAGTGAGTTCTAATTTTTCCTGGGATTTGCTTTCCATGATGAGAGTAACAAAATCTGATTCCATGAGCAATCCATTTAGAAACGGTCTGTTTTGAAATAGCTTTGCCTTGAGAATTTGTTGCACAAGAAACAAACAATTGCTCTGTTTTCCTGAAATCCTTGGTTCTGTCCAGGTAGAAACGTAGTTGCCTGTGTACATCCAAAGAATGCAAGATCCTCTCCCCCTTATTTTGCGGATTAGTGAAAAAAGTTGGCAGGTGAATAGTTTGATTTAAAGCTACTTTGGAAACCACTTTAGGCATGAAAGTAGGATTAGTCCTTAAAGACACCCTGTCTTGGTGAAAAATAATATAAGGTTCCACAGCCATGAAAGCTTGTAACTCGGAGACTCTCCTGGCTGAAGTCAAAGCCAGTAGGATAGCTGTCTTCCATGATAAATATTTAATGTCAGATGTGGCAGAAGGCTCAAAAGGAGGCAGAGTGAGTTTTTCCAGTACATAGTTGAGGTCCCAGGCAGGTATGAGTGGTGTCCTAGGGGGCCTTAAATTCTTTGCTCCTCTGAGGTATTGTTTCAGAAGTGGATGCGAAAAGATTGGAGGGTCTGTATTGCAATGTGCAGAGATAGCCGAGGCATGTATTTTTATGGAGGAGAAGGATAAACCCTTATGTAGCATATCTGTCAGGTAATGTAAAATCAATGGGATATTAGGAATGAGAGGATCCAAATCCTGAGCATGCATCCAGGTGCAAAATCTCTTCCATTTACCTGCATAACATTTTCTAGTGCTAGGCCGTCTGGCTTCTAAGATGACATCCATGACCTGTATGGGAAGGGTAGGAATAGTCATAGACCCTGAATTCGCCAAGCTGCCAGGCTGAGTGTTTTGATATGAGAGTGCAGAACCTGGCCCTGGTGTTGGGACAAAAGGTTTGGTATCTGAGGTAAAATCCAAGGAGGCTCCTGGGATAGATTCATCAGTGTTGAGTACCAAAATTGACGAGGCCAATTTGGGGCCAGTAAAATCATCTTGGGTTTGTCCTGTTTGATCTTTAGTAACACCCGTGGAAGAAGAGGTATTGGGGGAAAGGCATACCCCGAGAGGTTTCTCCAACTGAAAGAAAGAGCATCCACTTTCCATGCTAGTTTGTGAAATGTCCTTGTGCAAAAAATCTGTAACTGGTGGTTGAGGGGGGATGCAAATAGATCTATGTCCGGGCAGCCCCAGGCTTCTGTAATCATCTTGAATATTTGGGTGTCTAGCATCCACTCGTGTGGGTCTGACAGGTTCCTGCTCAGGCTGTCTGCCAGAATATTTTGTTTCCCTGGCAGGAACTGAGCTTGTAGATCCACTTTGCAAGCTAGAGCCATGTTCCATAGAGTCATGGCTAGTCTGCAAAGGGGGTAGGAGTGTGAACCCCCTTGCTTGTTTATGTACCACAACTGTGGTGTTGTCTGTCCGTATCAGTTGTTGTCCTGGCTGTAGAAGATCCCTGAAAGCCAAGAGGGCATTCTGTACTGCTAACATCTCTTTTAAACTGATATGTAGGTGCTTCTGATCCTCTGTCCAATAACCTTGCAGGCCTTTCCCCTGCAAGTGTGCTCCCCATGCGCAATCCGAGGCGTCCATGGTTAACACTTGGCTGGCTGGAGGCAGACTGAAGGCTTTCCCTTTGTTGTGAAGACATGCCATGGTCCACCAATGGAATTCCTTTTGTAGGCAAGGCAAGACAGCAATTTGTGTGTCTAGACTGTGGCAATGCTGGGACCATACGCTTTTTAGGTACCATTGTATTTTTCTCATATGTAGTCTTGCATTTGGGATGAGAAGGATGCAGGAGGCCATGTATCCCAGAGCCTGCATGAATTTCCTTGCAGTTAGCTGAGACACTAATGTCAAGGTTTTGAAAGTTGAAGCCAGCTGTAGTTGCTTTTTGGATGTCAGGAAAGCCATCTGGGTTGTTGTGTTTAGAAGAGCACCCAGGAAAGTTATCTGTTGTGTGGGTGTCAAATTTGACTTTTTTATGTTCACAGTGAATCCCAGGTACTTGAGTAGATTTTGAACAAATTGCAGGTGCTGAAGTAAGACATCCTTGCTGTCTGCTTGAAAAAGGCAGTCGTCCAGATAAGGGTAAATTTGAATTCCCTGGAGTCTGCAATAAGCTACTACTGGTGCCAGGCACTTGGTGAAGACCTTGGGTGCAGTAGACAAGCCAAAGGGCAGCGCAGAGAATTGTTAAGGTTTCGAGCTGGCCTTGAACCCGAGGTATTTTCTGCACTCCTGTCTGATAGGGATGTGTAGGTAAGCCTCCTTTAAATCCAATGTCACCATCCATGCATTTTTGCTCAACATTGGCAGGAGCTGCTGCAGAGTAAGCATCTTGAACTTTGGTATCTCCAGGAAAGTATTTAAAACTGACAGATCTAGGATAGGTCTCCATGAATTTTGTTTTCTGGGAACTAGAAAGAGCCTTGAGTAAAAGCCTTGCCCCGTCTCCGATTGTGAAACCAGTACTATGGCCCTCATAGCCATGAGGGAACCCACCTGGTTTAATGCCTCTGCCCATTGGTGTTTTGGCAGGTCTGGCCATCCGTTTGGTCTTGGCAAGGTATGAAAGTGGAATATGTAACCTTTTGAAACCACATCCAGAACCCACTTGTCTTGGGTTATGCAAGTCCAATATTGTTGAAAAAGAGAGAGTTTTCAACCTAGAGGGGCTTCCAGGAGAGAAGTTCCTGGAGCCATGCAGGGGGAGTCATTGAGCCTGTTTTCTATAAGATTGAGGACTGTCCTCTCCACCCCTGGGGGTGGAAGCACTCCACTGTCTAGGTCTGTAATAAGTCTGTGCTTGGGCCTCCCTCTGGAGCGCCTATATCTACCCCTCTGAGGCCTGTCCGAGCTGGGAAAGGACCAATTTTTAGTTGGCCAATTTCTGCTAAATCTAGGGGGTTGAACTTGTAAGAAATCCTTGACCGTTTGCATGGATTTTGCCTTATCCTCCATTTTCTTTATCACCTCTTCAGCCTTAGACCCAAACAAAACATTATGCCGAACGGGAGCATCCAGTAACTTTGCTTTTACTTTGTCAGGTAAATTTTGTTCCTTTAACCAAGCATGCCTTCTAATGACCGTGCCAGTGGCAGCCACCCTGCATGACGCCTCCAAGGCATCAAAACCACAGTGTAAACCATGCTTCCCCACTTGCTCAGTAGCATGCATCAAATTGTGTAATTCCTTATCTGCACATGCAGAAATGGTACTTAGCTTTTGTTTCATAACAGACAGCAGGAATTGCTGATATTTTAACATATGAAATTGACAATTTAAAGCCCTGATAAAGTAGCAGAAGTGTATACTTTTTTGCCCAATCTCTCCAAAGCTCTGGAATCCTTATCTGTCGGAATAGGGTTTTTAGCAGAGGCGGCCTTTACACCCTTAGGACCCTGAGAAATGGTTTCTGGATCAGCAGCAAGATTTTTGTAAAGGAACTGGTGGGAGTCAGGGACCCTGTAATATCTGTCAGGCTTAGCAGGGGCTGGAGGAAGAGAGCCAGGAGTTAAATTAGCCTCAGAAAAAGCATCATCCACAATATCCAAAATAGGAGGAATAGCCAGGGGTCTATTTTGGGGAAGAAGGAGGAAAACCCTAAGTCTTCTCTTAGATTCAGAGTACTCCTGTCCTTCCCAGTGAAAATGTTCCCTCACGTCATGTAAAGTTTCCCCAAAAGAAAAATCCTCAGTGGGAGAAGCTGATGGAATGGATTCCTCAGCATCAGAATCCTCATAAGGAGGGAAAGCATATTCCTGTTCAAAAGAAGACACTGAAGAAATAGATGCCTGATCAGAGGATTCAAGATCCAATTCTTGCCTTGGCCTTTTGTCTGGAGGGGGATGTGAACCCCTAATCATGGTTAGTAAGTCCTCCGCCATTTTAAGTAGCCGTTTCTGAGATTTGGGTCCTGGATCAGAAGAGGGTTGGGGCTGGTGTCTTTGATTTAAAAGGAGTCTTCGCCTTTGTCTTTGGTTTTGCCTTAATCAGAAGCTGTGTAGGCCTGAAAACCCCCTCGGAAGCCGGTACCTGCACAGCGGCTCCGGACTCATCCAAGGGAGCATTGTCTGAAGGTCTTGCAGTTGGAGTACTCAAAGGCCTAGTTGACTCCTCGTGGGAGTCCGTTTCGGCAATCGGTTCTGAAATGGCCGACAGGGGCTGCAAAAGCGCCTCACTGACTACGGCCGAACCTGGAGCTGGCTCTGCTTGTAAACAGTCTCATTTGGACCTCGGAGGCCTGTCCTTATCCTTGCGTCGTTTGTGAACTCCGGTAGTCGGAAGCGTGTCAGATGACATTTTATAATTAAAATGCCTGCCAAAGTAGTGAAACGCAAAATCGTACCTCCGATTAATCGTACGTTGGTTAAATCTAGCACAAAACCGACAACTAGCTACATCGTGGTCAGGGCCTAAACAAGGAATACAGTAAGAGTGGAAATCCTTATGAGGTATTTGCTTCCCACAAAAAATACAATTAACTTTTTCTGACATCGGACTGGAGCAAGAAAAAAGTTTCCCCAACGGGGTACTTAGCTTTGAGAAGTCAGTCTTCGGACTGAAGTACGAAAAAATATCAGGAGTCAGCCGACCGGTTCTTGCGAACTGCTTCCACCACACGGCAAGAAGACTGGAGAACATGGCGTCGGCTGGCAGCTTTGTACTCCTGGCGCTCTGACGTCAGGGAGCATGACTTAACAGCCGACGCCGGACACGGACTTTGGGATTCTGGCCGACCGAGGGCTGCCTGCAGGAAGAACCCTACAGTGATGACTGCAACAGTGAAACACGATGAACATCATCTCTGCTTTAACATGGTCTGACAGGGGTTTTCTCCTCAGCCAGGCAAGTCTCCTTGTAACACACCCAGAAGTAGCACCATGCATGATGTATCCAATGTACTACAGTCACATTTGAATATCTAGACATCTTCAGGTCTACACTGCACAATTCCTGAACTTCCTTCTGCAGGCTCATCTTGTATTCCCAGTCTGCCTTTGTTTACTTCGTTCCTGAACAACCTCAATGTATTTCAGCATGTGGACCTGGCAGTTCAGAGCTTATGTGGCCAAGGTGACCAAGGTGTAGGTATTTTTGATAAATGGGACAGAGGAGCTTGGAATAAGGTGCAGATGATCCTTTGGGTAGACTCCAGAGATACTACAGCTTGATCAGCCACTTGATTCTTAGAGGTACTTGTAGGACTCAAATACTATACACAAGTGATCAGGTTTCCTAAGAACAGGGGAAAGGGAACCAGGTTGCACCAATGTATCAGAGAACACATTATCCAAAACTTCATAGACTAAAGGGAATGGCTAGGTAGTCTAGGTTCAGACAAGCTTAGGAGCCTTCTATAAATGGCCTGAACCTGGGAGAATTCCTTAGACTCCTATATGAAGAACTCTGCCATTCTACTAAGAGCATCTCCAACTGAACATCCTTCATGTGGCAAATCTGGGGACAATGCGTCTTGGGTCATCTTCAAAAACTGCTGTGTTCCACATAAGGAGGTTCGTCCTCATTTCTGTTTCTGAGGAACTAGAGTCACCCAGGGGAAGGTGTCCCTTTTGCTATCCCAGGAGAGATTCCTTGTACTGGTTCCCTTTACTAGGTGGGCTGCCTAAACTTCCTGAAATCCAAGAAGTCTTGAGCCAGCCTGACTAAGTCCTGTGGAGAGACATGGACAGAAATAATAGAGGATCTGGACAGCATAAGCTTGGACAAACCTACCCCGCCTTTTGGTATGGAAGGGGCAGACAAGGCTGTAAGTTGTGGGTGGGTGACGGAGCTAAATCGGATTCCTGGGGACTAAAGGAATGTCACACCCACCCTCACTTACCAGGACTAGGCATTGGAAGCTGCAGTTTACAGACTTGCTTTGGACCCAACTGACATTATTCTGGTGTTATATACATTAGAGAAAGGGTACCTCCTAATGCTAAAGTACAGCTATGAGTAACAAGTAAAAACAGTATTCCAAATGAAACACTGTACAATGGCCAATGACGTAAAGTTCTCTTAGAGAACAGGTAGTGTGGTTAAATGATATAAAACTTAAAAGTGCAACATATATAGCAAAAAGCTTGCATACATTTCCAGTACTTAAATTAAATGCACTTAGAAGATATTCACGCTGTGAATGCAGTTATACCATAGCGAAATAATGGCTCCAAAGTTTCCAGTCTTATGATGGCTTCGAAGTATCCAATCTTTTTGGTCTGATATACAAAGTATCCACATTGAAGTTGTAGTAGCTGCTATGTGACTGTGATGAACTGTGATAACAGCTTAAGCAGTCTAACAGATCAAATAAAAGCTTCTAGCTTTAATGGCAGTTAAAATCCTTTTATTGTAGGAAAAGTTAAAATCTTCATGTAGAATAAAACAGTCCCTGTGTATTCTAAACGATAAGTGCTTTTGGTATCTTCTTCAGATCGTAGAGATTAGGACAGGAAGTTCCTTTTTATAGTGCTTGCTTCCTTAACTGTTGCGACAATCATTCAATCACACTGTCAACCAGCTGTTAAAACGCACCAATCCTCTTTCCTCTCAGCTGGGGGTGTTCCATTTCCTATACCTTTTGCTTTTGAGGGGTGTGACCAGTCATGAATTATTAAGCCAGACACACCTCCATGTTAGCTGACAGTTGGTCTTCTAGCTTTTAGTATAGGTTTCAGTGGAATGACGTTATTCAAGCCTGGCTCAATATCAGCACGGAGGTTCACAATCCACTTACACTTAATTCATGACTGGTCACACCCCTCAAAAGCAAAAGGTATAGGAAATGGAACACCCCCAGCTAAGAGGAAAGAGGATTGGTGCATTTAAACAGCTGATTGACAGTGTGATGATTGAATGATGTCTCAACAGTAAAGGAAGCAAGCACTATAAAAAGGAACTTCCAGTCCCAGTCTCTACGATCTGAAGAAGATACCGAAAGCGCTTATCGTTTGGAATACATAGGGACTGTTTTATTCTACATCAAGATTTTAACTTGACATGAAGATTTTAACTTTTCCTACAACAAAAGGATTTTAACTGCCATTAAAGCTAGAAGCTTTTATTTGATCTGTTAGATTGGTTAAGCTGTTATCACAGTTCATCACAGTCACATAGCAGCTACTACATCTTCAGTGTGGATACTTTGTATAACAGACCAAAAAGATTGGATACTTTGAAGCCATCATAAGACTGGAAACTTTGGAGCCATCATTTCGCTATGGTATAACTGCATTCACAGTGTGAGCATCTTGTAAGTGCATTTAATTTAAGTACTGGAAATGTATGCAAGTGTTTGCTATATATGTTGCACTTTTAAGTTTTATATCATTTAACCACACTACCTATTCTCCAAGTGAACTTTACTTCATTTGGCCATTGTTGTACAGCGTTTCATTTTGAATACTGTTATTCTGGTGTTGGTTGGTTGAAGACTGACTGGGCAGCAGTCATTATGGCCTCCACGGGGGCAGAGCAGAAGGTATCTGACCCAACTGGCATAGCATTCAAGGGACTGCAAAACTACCTCACTTCTGCTGCAGAGTTTGAGCCAGGGTGAGGAAATTCTAGGACTGCCATGTGGGACTATTAACGGTCTTTAGCAGATTCGTGAATCATCTCTTTCTCCGGAATATGAACATGTAAATTGTATAACTCAACACCCTCAGAGAAAAAAAAGAGAGCATGAAAATGCTTTCCCCGTTTGCCCTGAGCTCTCAATTCCTTGCTGGAAAAGGTAGAATGCCTTGGACTGTGGCTCAAGGGACTTAAGAGCAGCTGACAATTATACAAGACTCAAATGGATTCTGAAACCAGACTGACCACCACTTAAAGTGCACAATGATGTTGGGTCTCTGGAATTCGACTAAAAAAGCCGGTGTTTATCAGAACATTTTACATTACCAGTTGAACTCTCATCAGCTGGGGGGGGGGGGGGGGGGCACCCAAGAGGCCTACCTATGAAACTGAAATGTCTTGGCAAGAATGCTTTCAGACTTGGAAGGGTGTTTAAGGACTTTTCTGCCTTATTTCTAGTGAGCTCCGAAAATCTGCCCAAAGTGGAGATCATCATGTGGTAAGGGGGGCTAAATCAGCCTCCTGCACATCATCCATGATCAGTGTGGAAGGACTCCCCTGCACACTCAAGTGCCTCCTCATGCATGTGGCCTTACTTCGACTTAGAGGGGAGAATTCAAGGTGAAGGAAGACCGAATAGCAGGCACAGTCGAGCATTTGGCTGAACCCCACCCCTTCCATGGTCACTGACCATGGATTTCTTGTGTGTGTGGTGGTGGGCTGGAGAGCAGAAATGAAAGCTACGTGACTTTCCAGAAACCTCAACCTCTTGAAGGTAGATTCCACAGATGGCATACTCTGCACTGAAGAGACCTACGCGACTGAGAAAAATCAATGGCCCCAAAGCAGCTGCAATCAGAATCACCTACGTGAAGGAAAAATGGGAACTACAGGAGGTTAAGGGCACTAATCCCAAAAGGACCATTGATGTCAAGGATGACTGGATAAAGAGCTTAAATGGAGCCCATTGAGGAATCATCACAACTGAGGTCAGAGGGGGAAGGCAGAAGACACTTTTGAGCCCCTGATGTCAGCAAGAAATATACTCGCAATTAGAAACTTTGCAGCACACAAAAAATACCTAATGAATCTTTTTGTAGTCTAACTGAATTAAGACTGGACCTGATGGGTGCCACAGAACAGGATAAGGAGTTCAGGGATCGCACTCTGACAAAACAAAGGTGACACCAACAGGAAGGAACTATGTCAGAGGAGTTCAACAGGAACTATGCCTTCAGTATTTTTTAACTTTAACAGAAACTGGATCCACATGTACACGTCTGGCAGAAGACTTTGCAACAGAGAAAGAAAAGAAATCTGACTACGAATTTTTCAAAGCAAACAAAAGGCTAAACTACTAGCAATTTCCTCTAACTTCTTAGGAAATAACGGTGGGTGTGACCTAGGAATACTCGGCGGATGGGACAGCCTTGCATTTTCAAAACTCTATTCTACTGTTGTGTTCCTTCAAAGAAATGGGCTTGAAAGAAGAAAAAAAACTGCAGCTCTTTGCCAAATAAGCCACTTAATGACACATACTGAGCATTCTTACCCTAGGGTGGAATTTTTTCTCCACATGTGCATATCATATAAATGATTTAGGCTCCTGTTTTTTTTATTTTTTTCTTTATAGACGGCGCAGTGGTGCAGCAGTAGCGCTGTCACCTCACAGCAAGAAGTTCTCAGGTTCGATTCTTGGCTGGGGTGCTTTGTGCGTGGAATGTGCATGTCCTCCCTGTGTTCGTGTGGGTTTCTTATGGGTGCTCCGGTTTCCTTCCACATTATAAAGACATACATCTGGAGCATTTCTCCCCGGACCTCCAATGAAAATTGGCTCCGTTGCAAGTTGGACTTTCCCAGTTAACAAATGTTAAATAAATAAAAAATACTCATGACAGAAATAGTGTCAGAGTAAAAAGTGGTCAAGGGAAACCTGCCCACAGCACCATAAGCTGGCCGAAATCATTGGTAAACAAGAAAAAAAAAAGCACAAGGATCAAAACTGAAAAGTCTGCCAAAAATTTAAAAGGGAGAAAAAATTGCCACCTTAGTCAACAGCACCTTTCAAAACTGCTCTATCAGTGGCTTAGGATATGTGGAAAGTGGTCACTAAGCACTGAGCATTATGGGAAAGGGGTGAGGTTAAGGTATAGTCTGGAAAAGTTTTAGATGCCTGTTGGTCTTAATTCTAAAGATGACAAAGATGGAACTCCCATCAAAAGAACATTACGCATTTGCTGATCACAAACATATACAATGGGAAGAAAGAATTAAACAGGACGTTTTGTGACTTGTCAATGTTCTACGTCATGACAACATAGAAAAAGGTTGCTGGCATGAACTGACAGTTAACAGAGAAAAATTCTGACTGTTTCGATGACCAACATCCTCAATGGATCTATACAAAGTTTTCTTTAGGGAAACACAACGTGATGGTGGATGTTAAAATACTGTTAGCACCTGATGGTTGTGTTCTTAAAGATACTAGTCTACCAACTCCCAAACTGAGAAAATGGTCATACAGTAACAGTCGTGCATCTCTCCATTTGTGTAAGATCACACATCAGGCAAGAGTCAATTATGATAATCACAAGCAGAGGCCACAAAAAAGTGAAACTACAGAGAGAATGTTCAAAGTAATGCAAAAGGAAATGGTGGCTCAACCTCTCCAAACAGAAAGCAATGTATACTTACATTCACCCACATCTGAAGTGTTGCAGGATCTATCTTGTAGAGCTGATTGAAATTACAGTATACAACAGCATCTTCTGGCAGTCCATACTGGGACCGTGTTGTCACAATGATCGTGCGTGGAACCTCCTCTCCAGTAGCAGCTTTGTTATTGATCTGGGGAAACAAGAAAAACAGTCACATAGGTATACACAGTGTGCAAAAACTACAAAGAAACATGCTGAAGTTTAAACTTGTCCAAATATTTGTGGGTTGTGTCATGTAATACAAACATTACCAAACTGCATAACTTTAAAACAAAACTACATTCAAGCACTTTTTAGAACTCAGCCTATAATACACTCT
The DNA here is from genome assembly GCF_019279795.1 of Protopterus annectens. Taxonomy (NCBI): domain Eukaryota; kingdom Metazoa; phylum Chordata; order Ceratodontiformes; family Protopteridae; genus Protopterus; species Protopterus annectens. Next base: position 261,588,410 of record NC_056749.1, read on the forward strand.
GTGGGAACGCACATTTCAGTTTGTGGGCAAAATGTATGGCTGCAACCTAAACCAATAGTTTCCATGTAATCCTATTTTATGCAATATGGTTAACTAATTCACCATTCTGGAAAAGAAATGCCAGGGAGCCTTCTGCAGTGGTAACTTGTGAGGCTTTTGCTGTTTACCACCAGTTTGGCATTTTCTCTCCAATTTTCATACTCAGAGGTTTTCATGCCTGTTGCCACCACACCACCTGGAACAGCACTAGGCTAATACACTACTCATTTTGATCCCCACATACTAAACAAATGCAACTTATAAGAAAACAAAAACTAGGAAACACAAAAAACATACTCTGTCATTTTGTTGCCATTAGATTAGGGGACCATCCAGCAGGAGGGAGGCAACATTAAAATGCATTGGTGACTGCGTATGCGTTCCTGTTAGGGGCTTTTTGCAGTGGGCAAACGGCAGTAAAAAATTGCATGCAGTGAAATTTGAACCTCAAAAGAGACTGCTGCCAGACAATGGGGCAAATGTTTAAACAAATTCTGCAAAGGAGATACAAAGGAGGTCCACTCAATCACAGCTCAAGTAATATTTGCTGGAGGTGGGAGTTAGCAATGGAATGGCCACCTAATACCAGCAATGGAAGCTCCACTGAACAAAAAGTAGTTATATGCCCTTGATTTTGATGGGCTGGTCTTGATAGTGCCCCCCCCCCCCCAAAAAAAAAGCCATTTACTGCCTAATGCAAATTCAGTTCAACTTAATACAGTTCTAATGGTTTGCTCAATTACTCCAAGATGTTTGTCTCCTATGCTTCAAGGAAAAACAAATGGTCTTAAGTCACATTCATTAGCTAAAAAACAGTGCTTGTGCACGTAGGGCGTGAAGGATATCCATTACCTGGCTTCTGCTTTCACACACACACAAAAAAACCTGGTTTGAGGACAACTCTAACATTACCTTGATGTAAGAATCCGTTCAACCTCAAAGGACACGCCATCATTTTGGGAAGAAAATATTTCTCTACAAACAAGGGTATGAAGTTCCCAAATCTTAAAGCTGAGGTAGCAGCTAGTAACAACAGTCTTCCAAAAGAAACTTGAGAACCAGTAAACCAGATGGCTTGAATAGGAGGGAGAAGAGCTAAACAGTGACGAATCTAAGGTCCCAATGATGGAGATGCAGCATCATTATGTGGTAGAATGCACTGTTGGAGGTCAAGAAAATTTGAGGCCTCTCTGAGAACAAATGAAGGTGATACAGTCAGCGATCCATTTTGCCAGTGTAATTTTTGACACCGCTCAACCTAATTTATTAGAAAAGGCAATAAATAACTGGTCTGACTTCCTGCGCTTTGTTCTATGCATATAAAAATTTAGTTGTCTATGAACATCAAGGAGATGAAGACTGTATTTGCCTTTGGCTGCTGGCTCAAAGGGTTTCTGGGTCAAACTCTGTAGCACGAAAGTTAAATCCCAAGGTGGGGAAGAGTCTTCAGTTGGAGGTCTCAACAAGAAGATTCCTTTTATAAATGCTTTGCATAATCTAAAGATAGACAAGGAATGAGACTGGCTAGCTGTATGAAAATAAGAAACTGTTGCTAGTTGAAGCTTAACAGTAGAGAAAATTGCTGCATTCCTTTAACAGGGTACTAAGAAAAAGCAAAATATTGGAGACAGGTACTGACAATTTTTCCATTTCCTGTTGAAACCTTTTGTGAGGCTAAGATGATGTTACGGACCAGGGGATCAAGCCCTCGACTCTCTCACTATGTTTGGAAGTGGAGAAGCCCTGTGGTTAACTTAAGGGCATGAAGACTGATGTGCTGCAATCCTAACAGGTAAGACAGGATGTCCTGTCTTAGCTCCAGTATCCACAGAAGATATTTCATATGAGAACAGAGGAAGGTGAACAAAATCTGTCGAAGCCAGAAGGGGACAATGAGGAAAACTGAGCTCTTCAGCCTGCTTGCTTTCTGAAGAAACTTTGGGATAACTGGAATAGGGAAGATGGTCATAAAGGAGACCCGGGGGCCAATCATTAACCACAGTGTCCCTCAGAGACTCCTCCGGAGGGGGTTAACAGAGAAGAACTCGCTGCACTTGTTGAGGTGAGAGGCAAAAAAGTTGCAGCAAGGCCATCCCCAATGGCTGAAGAACATGCTGGCCACTGATTGACTAATGGACCACTCATGCGGAACCAGGATACATCTGCTGAGTCTGTTCGCCAGCTCACTGGTTTTCCCAGTAATATATGTGTCACAACCAGAAAGCGGTCCAAAGATGTCGCCCATTCCCACACCATCATGGCCTCCCTGCACAAACGATATGAACAGGGTCCGCCTTTGCTGAGGTACCAGACTACAGACATGTCAGTGTGAACTGCAATAGTCCCCAGAGGGAAAGTGTCTTGAAAGGCTTGAAATGTTAGGACGACTGCTCTCATCTTGAGGACACTGACATGCAACCTGGTCTACAGGAGACTATATGCTTTGGATCACTTTCACCTTGTAGTGCGGCCCCCACCCCAACTGGGAAGCATACATGTCACTGTGGCTATTGGAGGGAGACTAGAGAAGGATTTGCCTAAAAGGAGATCTGACTGAATCCACCAGCAAGTTATGACGCTTGCAGATTGGGGTCAGTCAGATGTGAACACATAAGAGGTTGGCAGAGTATAGCCCACTGTACTGCTAATGTTCACTGAAGGATTTGCATGAAGAACCTTGCCATAAAAAGTACAGTTGTGTACCCTTACCATAAATGTAGATGTTGAAGTGTATTCACTGTTGCAGTCATTATATTTGGGTAATCTGCTGGCAGGTTGCCCTCAGTCTGCCTGATTAACAAAGTCTTGGGTCCTGCGTCGGTTGCTGTCCCTTCTTCCATGACGTCAGGTTGTCAGGGGTATAAAACATGCAGCCGATGCCATTACATCAGTTTTTCTTGCCCCAGATGTCAGGTGTCCCCCTCAAATGGGGAGCCAAATATTTAAGTAATTAAAAACACAAAAATACATACCTCCAACAAAAAGCAAATACACCAAAAAGGCTTTTAAGCATAGTAAAGGAAAGTAGAGGTATAGTAAGAGAAAAAAGTAGGGAGTTGGAGGGAGGGTAACCAGGACTGCAACAGTGAATACACTCAAACATCTACATTTATGGTAAGTGTACACAACTGTACTATTTTCTTCGGGTTTCACTGTTGCAGTCATTAAATTTGGGTAGATTCCCAAAGCTATGGTTGGGAGGATGGACTTGTACAGCATTAGGACCAGCTATAAGGCGCTGCAGAACAGCAGTGGCAAAGCCAGTTCCGGATTTAGAGAAGACAGGTAAATTATAATGTTTGGTGAACGTATGAAGTGAACTCCAGGTAGCACCTTCTAGAATGTCTCTGGTAGGAACACCTCTGAGAAAGGCTGTAGAAGTAGATGCAGCCCTGGTGGAATGAGATCTGATCCCATGGGGAATAGTTTTACCATGGCGCATACAGCAGAAACGAATACCTTATCCATTTGGAAATAGTCTTTGAAATAGCCTTTCCCTCTGCCCCTGCAGCAAATGCCACCAGCAGTTGTTCAGATTTTCTTAGAGAATTTGTCCTGCTTAAGTAAAATCTAAATTATCTGTGTACATCCAATAAATGAAGAATCCATTCCCCCTTGTTCTGTGGATTGGGAAAGTTGGCAAATGAACGGTCTGATTAACAGCCACACTGGATACCACCTTAGGCATGAAGGAAGGACTGGTCCTGACACACCCTGTCCGCATGAAAAATCATGAAAGGCTCCACTGCCATAAGAGCCTGTAATTCGGACATCCTTCTAGCTGAAGTGACTGCTAAAAGAAAAGCTGTTTTCAGGAGAGAAATTTTAAGTCTGCAGTAGCAGCTGGCTCGAAAGGTGGGAGAGAGAGTTTTTCCAATACAAAATTGAGGTCCCAGGCAGGGTTTGGAGCTCTCCTATGTGGTCTTAAGTTTTTGGCCCCTCTGAGATACTGCTTTAGCAGAGAATGAGAGAAAAGGGGAGGTTCTGTGTTGTAATGAACTGAAATGGCTGAGGCAAGGATTTTTATGGAAGAAAAGGACAGGCCCTTGTGAAGCATCTCAGTTAAGTATTGTAAAAATATGAGGAATATTGGGCACAGCTGTGCTTATCCCTTGTGACTGATTCCAGGCAAAGAATCTTTTCCATTTGTCAGCATAAGATTTTCTAGTACTAGGCCTTCTTGCCTCGAAAATGACATCCCTCACAGGTTTGCTAAGGGATGCAAAGGGAGAATTTATGTGATTAGCCACGCTGCAAGATTCAAAGTTTGGAGCTGTATGTGCAGAATTTGGTTGTTCTGCTGAGACAGTAAGTTCATAGGTTAATACTAAGCTAACTGCTCTTGCGAGTCCTTTTAAGCCTAGCCAATTATCCCTTGCGAGACTCAATCCCTGCACCTTGTGTTTCTAAGGTAAACACCTTAACCATTAGACCATCCTCCCAACCCCGTTGGTGTTTGAGGCAGGTGCCACGGTGGAAGGTGTGACACTGCGTAGGAGTGGGTACCAGTGTTGGCGAGGCCAGTCTGGAGCAATCAAAATCATTTTTGGTTTGTCCTGTTTGACTTTTAGAAGAACTTTGGAGAGCAGAGGAAGAAGGGGATGAGCATAAACGGATAGGTTTTTCCAGCTGAATGATAGAGCATCCACTTTCCAGGCTCTTTTGTGATGAGTCCTTGTGCAGAATTTGTCCAATTGATAGTTCTGGGGTGAGGCAAAAAGATCTATGTCTGGACTCACACATTTGCATGTCAACATGTTGAAAATCTGTGGTTCCAGTTTCCATTTGTGTGGGTCCATGAGATTTCTGCTTAGTTCATCTGCCAGTGTATTCAGCTTTCCTGGCAGGAATTGAGCTTGTAGTTGTATCTGATAGGTCAAAGCAGTATTCCACAATGCCATGGCTAGTCTGCAAAGGGGGTAGGAGTGGGTACCCCCCGGCTTATGTACCACACAACTGTGGTGTTGTCTATCATTAACTGTCCTGGATGAAGGTAGTCCTTGAAGGCTGTCAGTGCATTCTGTACAGCTAGCATCTTTTTCATCGATATGAAGTTGCATTTGATTTGGCCTTCATTTGCCCTGAATGCACTTCCCTGCCAGATGAGCTCCCCAAGCATAGTCTGATGCGCCTGTGGTTAGGGTTTGGGCGGCAGGGGGTGGAGTGAATGGCAGTCCCTTGTTTTGGTGGCAGGCCTCTGCCGACCATAAGAACTCCAGTTGTAGGCAAGGTATGATAGGAATCATTGTTTCCAGGCTGTGACAATGTTGACTCCAAAAACTGAAAATCCACAAAAGCGGATTGAGGCAGGCAAAGTAGCACACACCAACAAACAAAGAAAATGTCCTTTAATACTGTTAAGTGCTTTTCGTTTGAGACTGTGCTCAAACTTCATCAGACAAAATAGTTACACAAACCACAAGTATAAATACTGAGTGAATTTACAGCTCACATGGGCAACAAATCAATTAAACAATTAAGAACTATTAAAAAGCATTTAAAAAAACATAAAAGCATAAAATGCTCAATTCGAATTAAAAAAAAAAAAGCCACCTTCAACTGTTGCATAAGTAAAATACATCCATTCAAAATATTAATTACATGAATCCTCACAAATAAAAGAATGTGTGAAAAATATATAAAAAAACTGAATAAAAAAATATGCAAAAAATGTATACCTATAAATCAACATGAAACTATCTTAATAAACTTTTAAGTTTTAAAATGCTACTAATAGAACAGCATTCATGAAGTCCAGGGGTATTATATGCGTTCAATCTAACTTGCCACATAAGTGCCAGTTCTTCCATCTTAAATGGGGTGGGGCCACCCCTAGAATCTTCACTAATCTGGTCTATTATAAATTTGAATTTATGGTCGGGGTTGAGACTGACATGCTTAGCCAAAGCATTATCAAGTTTATTCTTCCGTATTGCGTAAATATGTTCATACAGACGGTCACGAAGACGTCTCTTTGTCTTCCCTATATAAAATGAACAATTCTGACATTGTGCTAAATAAACTATCATTTTTGAGTTACAATTAACTCGACATTTCAAAAAATATTGATGGTTATGTATATAAAATCTATTAGATTCACTTACATACTGGCAGTAATTACAGGACTGGCACTTAAAAATACCTGGGGTTTTTGGATATGTACGTTGACGTTGTTCCAATAGCAACTTTAGATTTTTTGCCTTTCTATAAGATACTACTGGTCTATCACCAACTTTATTAAAAATACTGGTGACACTTTTAAAAATGGCCCAGTTTTTACATAATATTTCATAACAAGACTTGCTGTTAATACTGAAGGTAGTGATAAAAGATGGCACTTGGAACATAAATTCATGAGTTGTGTTAATATCGACATTTTCTTTGTTTGTTGGTGTGTGCTACTTTGCCTGCCTCAATCCGCTTTTGTGGATTTTCAGTTTGTTTTTCTTGCCTTCTTGTTGAACCAGTTTGTTTATGGCGTCTGGATTAGAGGTGAGTATTGTGGCACCTCCTTGGACAATACGCCAGAAATTCTCCATAATGGAGTTAATTCACCCGATCCTCCCTTGCTACCAGATTCTGGCTCTTCAAATAATATCTTATTTAATTCCTTAACTACGAAGCTGGAGTTATTGCTCGAAAGGATTGATAGATTGGAGCGTCAGCACCGTTCCAACAATATTCCAACACCACCTTCACTGCTGCAGCAAACAGGATCGGTTTGTCCTCCTGCCAGGGCCGTTTCCGGTAATTCAATACAATCTTCACTTAGTTAAGCGTTTTTGGAATGCGGGCAGAGGAGTATTCCAGCCGACCCTGGTGTTTCAAATGAAGCAGCACCAGTACACTCAGTGGGAACACAACAACAAGTTAACTTTAATCATCAAGTCACTTTTGCTAATATACTTACACAAGGCTCAGCCTCTTTAGCACTACCGGTAATCGCTCCACAGTTGCAGTCTGCTGCGCCTGCAGTTTTACCGTTAGCGGGTTCACAGTTACAGTCTGCGGTCCCTGCAGCACCGAAAGACTTTTCAAACTCACCTAGTATTTTGAAATAGATGGCGGACAATTTTACTTTTTCTTCTCAAGCTTGTTCAGCAGTCCATGTCACACCTGAAGCTGAGAGCTCTGATATTTCAGCTAATTTAAAATCACTTGATAATTTTTTAGTCAAATTAAAGAAAACACAGTTGGAAGTCTCATACTTCCGTGAATGCCTTGCCCGTAAAATTGTACCGAAATGCTTGAGACATTACCAGTACCCCACTGGGCTGGAGGCTAATTCCAGCTTTCGCAAGGAATTGATTGAGTTATTTGACCAACGGGGTTTTGAGCTGTTGGAAGTTATGATTACACATTATTCCCCTGTCGGTCGACTCACTCAGTAAACAGGTGGTTGAACTGGATGAACAGATTAGGCATGACAAAGAGTTCTTCCGTAACAAATTTGATTACAACCGAGTTTTTTCTAGTTTAGATCAATATTTAGTGAAACTTAAAAACAACAAGATCAAGAAATTGGACAGAGACACTAAAGCTTATAATGGTGGTGTGGCATATCCTCCACCATCAGCAGCACAAGTCTGGCATGGTTTCAAGTCTGTCAATCCATCTACAGTTACTAGATCTCCAGTGTTGGACTCGAGTGTAAATCACTCGGATTCTCAACCATTACAAAACGTACTTCCTTCTAACAGTGTCTCAGTTAATGGTTCGGTTACACAACCTGAACTGAGACGAAGTGAGAGACTACAAAATAACAAGTTGGGGCAGACTAATGAGAATGCATATAATGCTAATTTATTAGGGGCAAGACCAAAACAACCATCTCTGCAGTTTCAACAGAAGTCGAAGCAGAAATACAAGCTTTGCAAGACGTGAGTTTTGACTATTTCATTAGGGCAAGATTTTCAGGCCCCTGATATTTTAGACAGCACTACTGATTCTCTTTATTCCTGGACTGCCTTGCCGGCTTGTATTGATGATTGTTTTCAACCAAGTCATGATACATCTATTCAGTTTACTAATTCTAGTTTTGATGGGCATTCGAATGGTGATCAGTCTATTTTTCATAATAGTTTGGGTCCTAATATTCTACTTAATGATGATGATAGTGATTTTAAAGTTTATAATTATTCTCTGGTAAATATCACCCGTGAAATGGTTGAGCTTTTTTCTAAGGGATATGCTTATGTCCCACCTCAGAGTTTGGATGTTGTGAGGTCCATTATCGATCTTAAATTGTTCACTAGGAAACTTAATTTCAACCTTATGATGGGTTGGAATAGTTCAGTCACTGGTGATGCATTTAGAATTTCTAGTGTTTTCAACCCCCCCCCCCCTTCATCCCCTTCTCCAAATGTTTGAACTCATGTGCGAGTTGGATATTTGTTATAGATTCCAGTCCGAGTTCCATTATAAGTGTGGTAACACAGATTCTATAAAAGAGAAGGAGTGTATTGACATCATTAAAGGAGTACAACGGCTTTTTAAACTGATTTCCTCAACTTCCCTGCGTTTTTCATCCCTATTTACACATTCCTGCATCAAGGAACAACAAAGCGTCGTTTACATCATTTTAATTCCCCTGACTTTTCACAAACAAGCCTACCTTAGCGTACAGTGATTGTTTCCGTTTATAAAACATTCTCTCGCGTTTGCGACAAACTTGCAGTTGTCTCCCAATTACTCACGTCATCGTGGCCAGGCAGTATTGCTATTTTATTTTTTTTGTAAACAGTTCCCTCCCCCCAAAGTGACATCACCATGGCCGGCCTCAAACAATTAAACCCACCCATTCTGTGACGTTACAGCTGCCTTGTCCTTCCCCCAGCCTTGGAGTCCTCAAATAAAGCTGCAGGATGTAGGGAAGTTCTTTTCCTGTTGCGGTTTCCAGTATGCAGTATTTTGCTAAAGGAACCTGTTGTGGGAAGCTCTGCTCGTATCGTCTTATTTTCCAGGATCTGCTAAACTGGTGAGTAAACTTTATTTTAAAAACTAGCAAAGTTGTTTGTAATTAAAATCCTGGAGTGATACAAGTATGGTACTGGGTCTTTGATGGAGAAGTAGTTTGTTAAACTTTGTGGATGTTTCTGTACGATGTTGATATCTATTTGTTGTTAGCATATGTTTAATGTGTCTTTATGCTGTAGTTGTGAGTCGTTAGTATTTTGTTGCGTTGTGTTAGTGGTTGAAGTGTTTGCTGATTGGAAGCATTGCTAGCAGGATTCTTTTTTTTTTTTTTTTTTTGGCGTAACTGCTTTTAGTTTTCGATTTCACGGTAGTTTTCATTGTGCAGTGTTGGCAGCTTTCCTGTGCTACATTTCTTGTGTTTGTTATGCAGAAAATTAAATCAGCTTTTAACCCTGTACTGCTGGTTCCTGTAAATCTTAGCGTCAGCTTTCATTTTGTGGTGACGTTTTTCAGTGTATAATTTCTCAGCTAGTGAATGACTTCCTATTAAAACTTGGTATTTTTTTACTTTCTGAAGTGATGACTGGGGCATGAAATGAACTTGATGCCTTTTCAGACCTGTTGCAGGCTAGTTGTTAGGGGCTTTGGATTGAGCTTCTGGTTTCCCCGTAACACAGTGCTAGCGTACTGCATGTTGAGTATTGATATCACAGCTGTCTTGGGCCGTTCAGGCTGTATATTGTCTGTGGGAGCACGCTGAACATCTGCTGTCTTTGGCACCATACCTTCTTTTGCCTTTCTTCACAGAAACGTGTAGCACCCTTCAAGTTGGCGGTTGTGCTTGCTTCGGAAGCGCAAAAAAAAAAACACGTGGAGTGTAATCAGCGTGTTGGCAGACTCTGTTCAGAAGTAATACTCGACACAGTGTAGAATATTGTCTTCTTCATCATGGAAACAATATTTTTGAGAGCTTGACTGAGTGATCTATCAAATAGAATGTGTCCGATGCGAGTGTGCTTGCTGTTAACTGTAAAAACGAGCAAAAAGACTAACTTACTAAGCAAATTCAATTTGTTTGTGCCAGTGTGTGTCTTGTGCCCAAGGGTGCCCACAGGCAGGTGCAAGGGGGTGCAATTGCACCCCCTTGGAATCTGCTGACTAGTTAACCTTTTAATTTAAAATTTAAGAAAAGTTTTTTGGGCGTTTTTCTTTAAGAACGGCCCTTCAAGTCCAGGCGCAGATGCTGACATCATCGCACAGTGCAAAGTTTGCGAACTGGGACGCTTATCAGAGTGAGTAAGGTAGGGGTGTGTGTGTGATTTTGTGTGTGTGTGTATATACATGACAGTGTAAGCATCTATATAGATCAGACAAGGCATATTACCTACATTTAAGATTGGTGTTTTCAGGGATTATCACTTCCTCGCAGATTTTCTCCAAAGTAGACATCCTGCCTTGACCTGCCTTCTTGTGACAAGTGCCTAAGGGATCCCATTTCCACTGCGAGTCCAACTGCAAAGCCCTTCATGCACATATGGCCCAGTTGCTTCTCCCTCAACAAAGGTGAATATGGCGACCTTTGTCCTTCTTTTCTTCCCTCTTGTCAGTGACAAAAGGTGACCTCCTGGCAACTAGTCAGATAAGGATTGTAATGGTTTTATCCCTCTACACCAGTTGATTGAGCAGTTATAAACAGTAATTGTATAGCTGTGACTAATGTTTAAGAGCGTGAAATAGCTAAAGGATGTGCAAGAAGGAAATCAACATACTGTTTTATGCAACTTTATGTAATGTTTGTGACAAGATGCACGGTAGGGTTTAATCTTCAGTTATAGCCAGCAGTTGTTTAATGTGTACTTTTTATTGTGACAGTATAGAAAACCAAATAGTTGATTTAACCATGATGTATTTATTAAATGTTATCTTCACAATGCTGACATTTTAAGTCTGAGGAATGCTTACAGTTTTTGAAGTCGCACCATGACTTGTGAGTTGGCAGTTGCTGTATGTATTCAAGTGTTTAATGTTGTGCATATCTGTTAGATGTCAGACATGCTACATTAGTGTACCTTCTGACTTGCAAACTGATGTATGGAAGTCATATGACAGTCAACCATCCCAAATAATGATAAACTACAGTGTGTGTATATATATATATATATATATATATATATATATATATATATATATATATATATTCAAGGTTTGTATTCAGAAGTTACCTTTGGTGTAATAAAAATCTGAAACTGGAAAAAGGAATAGTTTTGGTATTTATTAGGTACATTGACAAATTATGTTGGTAGTAATACATTCTCACTTTTTGTTTACTGCTACAGGACAGGCATAATCTTCTATTGCAAGCTTCCAGTGTGCTAAAAAAGTATTTGTGAGTTACTGTTAACAACAGTATATAGTTAATGGACTTGCAAAGGCGTAGTCAGTATATTGCTTTATGCAGTGTCACATAATACTTCTGATGTAATGTGTAACAGGGTAGGTCCTACCATTACACAGTGCATTTTGTTGATACTGAACATATGTAAATTCAAGCTGTGACAGAGTTATCAGATGATGCGAGTATGAAAAAAATAACAGAAGTATCCACCTTAAATTTTGAGCATTGCTGAAGCTAATGTAGTGCACAAGCTGTCCAGTGCTGAATTTTTAAGCACAGATTTAGTAAGTGATTTTTCATAATTTAACTGGGAAATAACCCACTACAGAAATCAATTTTAGTATAAATTTGGCTGTGATTGACAATTCTTTGGAAGTAGAGAGGAAGAAGTCAATGAATACAGACATTGCTGTGCACATTAAGTAGGGTCTTAACAGATGTTCAGACATGGCACATTCAAAAGATGAAGTTGATGGCACCATAGAAAACAAATCCATTTGCCCCCATGGTGAATGCCAAGAAGTTTTACTATTTATAAGCTGTCAAGTTATGCATATACCTTCTAGACATTATGAAAAACGCTTGACATCTGTAGTCGTTTCTTTTGAAGCAAAAATAGTTTGGCACTTAAGATACTACTGAATCTGTCTATACGTGCTGGCCTCAGTGTATAAAGTGTATTTTATTTTTTCTAATAACTTCTTTGACAACCCTACATATTGTGAGCCATGTCACGGCAATGCAGATAATCTTACTGGAGGGTACTAAATGCAAATAAAGAGTACTACCACTAGATTTTACTACTGTTTGATATAATATCATGTAGATTGCGCAATTGCATTCATAGTTTGGAAAATCATGGCGTATTTCAAATCCATACGACAGACATATCATGTTTACTTTACTGATGCACCTGGTATTTAGTCACTGTGCATTTTCAAACAATGCACTGCAGGTATCTGCCAATATACTCCACATTTAATTCTCTGAAGTGCCATATGACAAAGACATTATCACAGCTGCACTGCCTAACCTTAAAAATGCAGAACATAAGTGCTATGCATGACAGACAGTTTTGCCCTTTGCACATTTATTGTATATGTGTGTCTATATCATTGTAGATTTGATGCCATAGTACAGAAACTAAATTTAAAATGTGATAGCTGAATTTTTTCTTCCTTTCTTAACTAGACTGTAATTCATTTGTATGATGGATTTAAGTTTTGTAAAATCTAAAAGGTAAAACTGCACTGTGAAATTGCATTTGTAAAATATCTTAACTGACAGGCGAATTATATTTGTTATTTTATGTAATATAAAGAAAATTTGTTTAAAATCTGGATTCTTATGCTTCTGGAAAATGTGTTAGTTGTAAGACTTTGGCCTGGTTAATTTGTTTACAAACCCAAGGTGTATAGTTTGATTCTCACATTGGGTAATAGGCTATGCTTAAAGTTGCCAATAAGGACAGTAGTACGAATCTATGTTTCTACAAACTTCTTAACACTTCAACTACCCCGCCATAAACTGGGTGAACTATTCCTGCTCTAATGCACTCACCCAACAGTTCCTTAACTTCATCATTTCTAATAGACTAGACCAGCTTGTCTCGTCCCCCACACGTGGAGATAGCATCTTCTATCATCTTAGCTGCAATTGGTCCTTGGCCCTGACCAAGGGAAATAGTCTGAATATTTGTTCCACCCATACCCAGGTCATCTGCAAACTTCAGCAAGCCTAGTTAAAATGAATAGCAGAATAATTATATCAATAAAATGCAGATGAATTTGACTGCCACACATGACAAATATAAAAATGCACACATTTTGAAATGGCAGTTGTCAAAGGTGTATGTGTGTATATGTGTGTGTATGTTTGTATTAGCATCTGCATGAATGACTGAAGCTTTTTTGTGATCTGTGCAATGACATGATAGAAAGACAAAATGCATTTTTGAAATGATCATAGCTGTATGTATTCCTGTTTTCCATCGGATCTATCTGAAACACAAATCACTGAATACAAATAAGCAGTTATCTACCATAGAGTACAAAAGTTTTAGGACAGGAGTTTGCTCTTCATGCAAAATAGATCCTAACATATGATGTGTGCATAAATTAACAGAGTTACTGTCTAGCTTTCTTTAAATTAATGTCTTTCTAAACTATTTTAAAAGATAGTTCAAAGTGAAAACAGAGCGTGTGTGTGTGTGTGTAAGAAAACATTCCAAACTTGTATATTCCTTAAAGAGGATGCGTTAGTACTTGATGTACACTTAAGAAGGGATTTGTTAAGTAAAGAAATACAAGTGTCTTAGAATGCTTATAACACCATACAGCTGAAGATGTTTAGACATGATGATAGAAACACTTTATTGCTTTGACACTGCTAAAATATATTTAAAACATACATATCCTGTACCACTCTTACATACTTCTCTGACACTACTGACTTCCTCATACAATACCACAACTCCTATCTAGGCACCCTGTCATATGCTTTCTCTAAGTCTACAAAAACACAATGCAACTCCTTCTGACCTTCTCTGTACTTCTCCATCAACACTCTCAGAGCAAACATCGCATCTGTAGTGCTTTTTCCCAGCATGAAACCATACTGCTGATCACTAATCATCATGTCCCTTCTTAACCTAGCTTCCACTACTCTTTCCCATAACTTCATGCTGTGACTGATCAATTTAATCCCTCTGTAGTTACTACAGATCTGCAGATCACCCTTATTCTTAAAAATCGGTACCAAAACACTCTCTCCATTCCTCGGGCATCCTCTCACTTTCCAAGATTTCATTAAACAATCTCTGGTTAAAAATTCCACTGCCATTTCACCTAAACACCTCCATGCATCCACAGGTATGTCATCTGGACCAACAGCCTTTCCATTCATCATCTCCTACATAGCTATCCTTACTTCCTCCTTGCTAATCCATTTTACTTCATGATTCACTATCCCCACATCATCCAACCTTCTCTCCCTCTCATTCTCTTCATTCATCAACCCCTCAAAGTACTCTTTCCATCTCCTCAACACACTCTCCTCACTGTGAGTATGTTTCCCTCATTATCCTTTATCACCTTTACCTGCTGCACATCTTTCCTAGCTTGGTCCCTCTGTCTAGCCAATCAGTAAAAGTCCTTTTCTCCCTCTTTAGTATCCAACCTTTCATACAACTCTTCATACGCCTTATCCTTAGACTTCGCCACCTCTCTCTTTGCCATGCACCTCATCTCCTTATACTCCTGCCTGACAATCCCACTTTTTCTTTGCAAACGTCTTTCTCTGTATACTATCCTGTACTTCCTCATTCCACCATGTCTCCTTATTGTCCTTCCTCTGTCCAGATGTCATACCAAGCACCTTTCTAGCCATCTCCCTTACTAGCTCTGCTGTAGTTACCCAGTTATTTGGTAATTCTTCACTGCCACCCAGTGCCTGTCTTAACTCATCCGTGAACTCCACCTCACAATTACCCTTTTTCAATTTCCACCATTTGTTCCTTGGTGCTGCCCTCACACTCCTCCTCTTCTTGATCACCGTCATCCTACAAACCACCATCCTATGCTGCCTAACTATACTTTCCCTGGTCACCACTTTTCAGTCTCCAATCTCCTTCAAACTGACCCTCATACATAAGATATAATCCACCTGTGTGCATCTTCCTCCACTCTTGTATGTCACCCTACGCTCCTCCCTCTTGTTAAAATACATATTCACCACA